>NC_048299.1:92847344-92864702 GCF_013100865.1 Trachemys scripta elegans
TTTTTTTTTGCTTATAGAAGGGAAATCCTACCACTATCCTTTATTTAAAATAAAGCTACATTGAAGTGTCAAGATGATTATTTGATATCACAGAAATTCAAAGTAAGTCACCATGTTATCCTTTATTCACCCAAGCAGGTTTTGCATAGTTCTCAGAATGGCAAGCAGTTACTCTTACATCCTACATGAGCTGTTACCAATGTTAAAATTCAGTAATTCGCAGTAAGGGCAGAGGTAGAGCCATCCAGTGGTATTGAGAAGAAAGTACTCAGTGGTTAGAGTGGGAGCCTCGGACTCAGAAGCCTGGGACTCCCTCAAAAGCTCAATTCTTTGCCCACTACAGACTTCCTGTGTGATCCTGGACAGTCATTCAGCTTTTCAGTTTCTTCTGTAAAAATGAGAATAGTACTTCCCTATCTCACTGGGGTGCTGGAGGGATTTAGACATAGTAGACTGTGAGATGCTCAGATACGAATGTGATGGTGGCCATATTAGTACCTAGAGAGAGATCGTCTCCTGATTAAACAGTTTGGCAAGCGTGTATCATTTGATGTAATCACAAGGCAAGAGTCTCATAGAATCAATTAAAAATTACAAAAAAGAAATTGTCCTTCATGTGTACATGCAAGTAGCCATAGATTAAAAAGAGAAAGGAATGGCTCAGCAATATCTAAAGAGTAAGTGTGAACTCCATCAAAGACAGAGAAATCCATCTTTTCTAAAAATAGCATAGACTGAGGGCTTGGCTACACTGTCAACGTGCGGCAAGCCAGGGACACTGCCACAGCACAGTGAAAGTCCCACTGCACCATAGCAATGCTCATAGAGGACATTACTGCACGGCAAGCTAGTGAGCTGTAGTCACACCGTGGCTTGCCGCATAGCAAGTCACCGTGTAAGCAAGCCAAGAATACTGTGGTGAAAACTGGGCATTTGGAAGGGAAGTGACCCAACAGAGGCGCGCTCTCTCTCTCTCCTCCATTCTCTGTATAACTTTATCAATGAAAGTTTGATCATTTCTGAACTGTAACATATACAGTAAAAGCTGTTTTATCTGGCATGTTGGGGGAATGGGGGGGTGCTGGTAAGTGAAAAATGCCAGTTAACCAAGAGCCTGCGCTCCGCACCCCCTCCTGCACCCCAACCCCCTAATGGCCCCGCATCAACCTGACTGTAAACCAGAATTTCAATGAAGATCAGAAATGCTGGTTTATAAAGCTTTCCAGATGATGAAGTGCCAGATAAAACAGCTTCTACTGTACATACATTGAGAGTTGTAGATAAGGCTAGTGTTTCCAGTCTTACTCTGAGGCCTTGCCTTCACTGCAAATAAAAGCATGTTCCTATCTCGAGTTAAGAGCACACCTTTTTTTCTTCAGTGAAGACAAGAACTGAGTATTCTTATTTTTGTGGGTTCAAACTAGAATCCAAGGCCTTGTCTACAGTAGCGGTGGTGTGTAGGGTACATGAACCTACATGCCAGTGAAAAGCAGGCTGCATCCACACTGCGGTGTGTAGCTACACTCGGCAGTGAAAGGCTCTGGCATGGTGGAGGAAATGGGGAAAGGCTCTGGCAGTGCCTTTTCCTGTGGTGTAGAAAAGAACTGGCAGCTCCTTGTGGCAGGGAAAGCATCCAGCAGTGGGGGAGGCAGCAGGACACTACACTGCTGAAAATAGCAGTGTAGATGGGGCAGACACTGCTTGACTGTGTAGAGCGCAGCATAGGATATATCCTAAGGCCTTGGCTACACTGGCAATTCACAGCGCTGCACTTGCTGCGCTCAGGGGTATGAAAAAACACCCCTCCTGAGCGCAGCGAGTGCGGTGCTGTAAAGCGCCAGTGTACTCAGCGCCTGTAGCGCTGCACGCTCGCTCGCAGCGCTGCAAGCTATTCCCCTCGGAGAAGCGGAGTACTTGCAGCGCTGCGAGAGAGCTCTCTCATCGCTGGCGGCGCGACTACACTCGCGCTTCACAGTGCTGCCCCGGCAGCGCTGTGAATCCGTGAGTGTAGCCAAGGCCTAAGGCTCTGATGTACCTTTACTCGCCTAAGCAGTGCTTCACTGTCTACACTGCTATGTATACCTATGCTAGATGGGGCGCAGTGCATGCACACTACATGCCACTATAAGCATAGACATAGCCTGAGGGGGTCTGTGAGGGCAGGCAAAGTGCTGTAAAAGGCATGGTCAGAAACAAGCAGGTCATTCATCCAGTTTGAAACTTGAAAGTCTTCCTTCTGGGTGGTTTGTGTCCCGGCCAGTACTGAGACAAAAGCGAACGTGGTTTTATCCAGCATTGGACAGGGAGAGGGTACCATTTTGAAAAATGCACCGCTCCATCACCCCCAGTCTGAACTGCACACAAAGTCACATCAGTGAGGGAGGGAGCAGAGCGAAGTTCTCTTAAAAATGGCATGCTCTGTGCAGCGTGATCTTGCATGCACATACGTGTGGGGTCACGCCAGCGGGATGAGTTCACACCATTTCTGGAAGTATTGGAATGTCCAGTATTCTGGGGATGTGTGAATGACCACCCTAGTAGGAAATGGGGTGTCCCAGGCTAATGCAGGTAAGGTGGGGGTATAAAGGCCAGGGAGA
Organism: Trachemys scripta elegans; assembly: GCF_013100865.1. NCBI lineage: Eukaryota > Metazoa > Chordata > Testudines > Emydidae > Trachemys > Trachemys scripta. The sequence continues at coordinate 92,849,942 of NC_048299.1, forward strand.
GGACCTGTGGGTTTGTAGGGATGGCCTATGGGGGGGGGGGGGGGGGGGGGGGAGGGTTCGAGCACTACTGTAAAATACAGATAAATGACAGTATGCAGGGAGCAGAAGGGTCCAATGTGCTGCGTGGGGGCTCAGAGGAGTCGGTGCCATGTGAGTGGGGCAGAGCGGGTGGGAGGCATAATGGGGTGGCTGTGGGGAGTGCAGGGTACAGAGTGGCACATGAGTGGCATGCAATGGAGCAAAAGAGAAGGGAGCACCTAGTGCTGTGGGAGGAGGCCCTGGCAAGGCGGATGAGAGCCCAGCGCTACGGCTGGTGGGCGTGGCGTGTAGGGGGAAATGTTTGAGCCACGCTAACCTTTGTCAATAACCACCCGGTTGCACCGCATGTGGCCACGCGCCTTCCCTCCCTCCAGGCGCTGCCCCCTCCGACCCACGCTCAGCCCGGCCACCAGGGGCAACAAGCAGCACCAGCAGAGCACCCCGCTCGCCGGGCCGGGCCCCCTAAGGCGGGGGAAGGAGGCTAAACATTCCAGAGCCCGGCGGGGTTCTAGAACGCTGGACGGCAGCCCGGAGCGTTCTCGAACGCTGGGAGACGGCGGCCCCCCGGGCCCAGCGCGCGCTCGCTCGCTCACCTTCCCGTCCGGGCCGAAGGGGAGGGATTCAGGCTCTTCCCCGAGTGGGGAGGGCGCCGGGTCCCGCTGGGTCTCCGCGGCCTCGCTTGGGCTCGAGGAGGCGGCGGCGGCTCCGTGGAGCTGGTAGTCCGGGTAGGGGTTGCTGAACGCCCGCTCCTCCATCTCCGCCTCGCCCCCCAGCTGCAGCTTCAGTCGCTTGGACATGCTCTCTCCCATGGCAGCCTGCCCCCGGCCCGCCCCCTGCTGCACGGCGAGCCGCCGGGGACACGCGCCCGCCCCGAGAGCAGCAACGCGCTCCCTGCTGCAGCGCCAGCACTACGCCAAGGGCTGGGGCAAAACGCGCCTTGTCTTGATAATGCGGTGGGGGGCGGCTTGCCTAGCACTTAACACGGCTGCCGGCACAGCTGGAAGGTATCAGGGTAGCTGTGCCCTTGCCCCCACTTTTGAGAGGCAGAAAATACCAACTTTAAAAATGAGGAAGCAGGCTGCTGCCGCTGCCGCCTGCCATAGAACAGGGCTGGGAGAAGAAGCGCGCCACGCCCCGCTGAACATTAAGACATGATGGGCACAGTTTCCTCCCCTTTTTGCACGAACCGGCACGATCGCGAGGAAGCAGGGGCAGGCACAGTGAAAAAGCCGCCCGCCCGCCCATCAATCGTTGCCAGGACAGCTGGGCACCTCTTCTGAGAGAGAGCCACTTTAAATCCACTGAGCCTTGATCACACCTCTAAAAAACCCATCGGAGTTCTTCATCTTCTCCCCCTCAGCTCCCCAACCCCTCTGAAAAATAAATCAGGCTGTTGCTGCGAACAACACCCAAGGCTGCAAAACTCAGCTCCTTCCTGCTGCCTCTGTCTCTCTGCAGTAGGGAGAAATTCTCTCCAAAATTATTTTACATAATAACCAGAACCACCGAGGAGAAAGAAAAACCAAAGTAGAGGCAGTCAATGATCAATTCCTTCACCAGTGTCATCCGAACCCTCCAGCTTGCTGCAACCAGCAGGAGAGAATGAGAAAAACCGTACAGAACTAATCCCTGACCCTGATAAACGTGCACGTAAATGGTAAAGGCTCTACCCTTCCTTTGCTCAATACATTGATATTCAGCTTTCATTCATAGCCCATCCACCAAAATGATGACAGCAGCAGCCTTTCTCCAATCCATAGTCACAAATCCACACTTATCTAATCAATTTTATAAATATACCAAAGAACTCCTCCTGTGCGGAGGGGGATGAGGAAAAGCAGCCTTTAATCTTCTTCCCCCTCAGTTTGTAATTTCTTCCTTGCATTTTATTCTTCCTTCGCTGCTGTGAAATGTGTGTCCCCCTTGCCTCGGATGAAGAAGGAATACATTTTGCATGACAAGATCAGGGGGAGGGCTGCCTGCACACTCAACTATTTCTAACAGTCAATTGAGCTGCCAGCTTTCACCAGGCTGTCACACACTCAAACCGAAAAAGAAAAAAGCACGTACAGCATCTACACATATGTGAAACAGGCACACATGTATGAACAGATGGCGGTACTGGCATTTGCCTAATTCACTGTATGCTTCTTAGTTTAATAGTCTTGGCTGAGCATTTTTGCCTACCCCAATCTCCATTTTTTGTTCCTCTTGGCTCACTGTTTAGTTTCACATATATGTTTCTTTTTTATAGACAGGCAGCAGCAGCCCATAACAGGTTTCAGATAATATATTCTGGTTTGTTTATTTATGATATTCAAACTGTGTTACAGCTTTGTGTGGAAAAAGAGACTGCCTGCCAAATCCCAGTTGCTTAGTATTGGAAATGGAAAACATATCTTGGAGACAGTGTGTCAGCTTAACTGTATAAAATAGTGCAGATCAGCAAGATTCTACTTGTGTGTGAATATATTTATGCACATATACAGATTATATAACCTCAACAATTTTAAGTAATGACAGGATTGCCTATTATGAATCACTGATTGAATTATGCAAATGAGGAATTGATGGCTTGACCCTGCAAAGTGAAGTGTGCCCTCAAATCCCACTGATGTGCATGGAAGATTAGTACACTCCGCACTTCTGAAGAGGAGTTCACCACCTCAGAGGTTTAACTGAAAGGCCCTGGTATACTTAAGCATGTGACTAAATCATTACCTATTCAGGCAAGCACTTAAGTACATGCTTAAAATTAAGAGGCGTAAATGAATAAACAACAAAAATTAAGAGTGCATCGCAAACTGTACTCTATATTTATTTTAACATTGTTGATTTTATAACACTTCATAATATACAACTACAAATTATTTATATTGTGATAGTCTCAAGGGATCCCAATCATGGATTGGGGCACCATTCTGGTGGGCACTGAACAAACACATTACAGAAAGATAGTCCTTGCCCTGGAGAGCTTACACTCTAAGTAAAGGTACTGTAGAATATCTTATAAAAATGTGGACATCTAGATCTCATTACAGCAATCTCCTATTAAATATTTCCTAGTAAGTGGATAAACCACCAGTTTGGGAAGTAATTATGAAGTATGCAGTTTATCAATATGCAGTTTATTTCTAGTCCATGACCCCAATCCTGCATAGATTTACTGCCTTCAATGGGAATATTCAGAGCGCAGAAAATTAAGAATGAATGTAAGTCTATTCCAGCTAGGGTGCTAGTTTGTATGTATGTGTACACATACACATGCATGTGTAACACCCTGTTCATCTATGGACAGGACTGAACCTAGGACCTCTGAAGCTTAGTGTATGAACCTCTACTGCATGAGCTAAAAAGCTAGCTGGCTCTTAGGTAAGCATAGGTGCTGCAACTAGGGGATATGCCACACCCCCTGGCTTGAAGTGTTTTCCATCATATACAGGCTCTCAGTGCCCCCACTATACAAATTGTTCCAGCATCCCTGTTACTAAGGCTGTAGCAGATTCATCAATCTCTAGCTAAGCTAGGTGCCACTAGAGGGGAACAGAGCACCACACCTAGCAGGCATAGGTTACACGTGCATACCTATTTATATATAGGTATGTTTGTGCACACAGCCATTATCTTGTGGTATAATATAGATTTTAGAAAACATTTTCCCTTTATTTTTTAAAAATGGAATTTATGACAAAGTGGAATTCCAAACATATTGTGTGTGTCATAAGAAAATATCATCTGTTACCACATACGATCTCTGGAAAAGAAATAGCCATCAAAATCTGTAAATTATACAATTGAATATGCTTATTTAGAGAATAAAATCTGGACCAAAGAACTAGTCTTGTTTACAGAAAGGCCTGTTTTTTTCATTTATTTTGCAAGTATTATATAAAACAAAGGTCTAAACTATTTCAAATCTTATCATAATAGCTTGAGTAGGTTAAAACATCTTTGCACATGCACAGTGCCCTTGGAAATTTATTCAACACCTGCTAGTGTGGAAACCCATTTTTTAAAATCCAACTCTCCTTTTCATACAAAAAGTGATTTTTCTCACACACCTTCTCTTGCCGTCGCTGTTATATCTGTGCATTCTGGGACTTCTGAAGCACTTTCCCCATAATCCTCGCTGCCCTTGTTGGAAATAGGATTGGGGGTAATTCTTAAATCTGAGGCAGTATATTTGTACAGCTTCCATGCTTGCAACTGCTGTCCACACTGGGGAGAAATCATTCTACAGTGCACTAGATCAGCCTCAGCTGAGCTAAAGACTTATTTTCTGCTATCAGCTGATACAACCAATGTTTGTAAAACACTTGGGACAACTGTTGGCAAGGTATTATAGACTCAAAAATGTTGCAAGGAGAAGGTTTTCTTTGCATTCCAGTGGTTTCTTGCAGCATTTTTCATGTAATGTTGACAGAGTCTGTGAGGAAATAGCAACTCTCTCCTTCCTCCTTTCTTTGTACCCAGACAGCTGGATATACTTTGAAGGTTTTTAAAACATTCTTCAGTTGACAATTTTTCTTTTTACACTAATAGGAAAAGTGGACACAAAACATACTTGAATATTCTCCCTTTGATGCCAGTGCACACAATTTCTGCAGCATTAATGGAAGTTATGATAAAGGGGGAGGGACAATATGTATCCCATTTTTTCCCTCATTGGACAGGGGAAGGGAGTTGTTTCCAAAACAAGCACCTAACTTAAATCACACTCCTGGGCTTTCCATGCATCTTGTCTCTTCTGTGTCTGTCTTTTAGATTGTAAGATCTTCAGGACAGGGATGTCTTTATGTTTTATATAATGCAGAACAAATAATAAATAGTGATAATGGGTCATTTCATGTCATTTAAAAAAAAATCAGAACTCCCCACTGCATTTTGCTTAGAAATTAGTTACATAACATAACTCAATGAAGAGTTCAGCTTAAAAAAAGAAAAATCGATGGGATGATATGGGCTAATCATCTTCTGATCATTTTTGCCAAATGATTAATACATAAAGTCTTCACATTTCCTTCCTCTAGCCTTGCACCTACTATTTTTGTTTTTGTCTTCCTTGCTGCATTGCCTGATCTAGTTTTTTAGGGAAAGTGCCATGTCCTTTCAAAATATATAATAAAGTGTCTCGTTTGTTTTGGATAATGTATAAATAATAATAGTAAATTAATAAATCCGTAATGACACTACAGTTTCCCATATATTTTGCTTGTTGATCTCATCGTGTTTAACATATGATCATAACTGACAGGGATGGAAAGGGCCTTTTGCGTCATACAGTTCATCCCACGGGCTAGTACACAATTGTACTCAGTGTTAAACCCACGAGTGTTTCATCATACTGAAATCTGATGTGGTTTTTGTAATCAATATGAAAAACTATCAAGAGCCTCCCAAAGCACTGGCAGCAATGTTTCTGTTTTTAATTATTCCTTCACTAGTAGTTTTCACTCTTGCTGCTCCATATTTTCTCCCAGTCTTTGTGGAGACATATACAAGCAACAAATCTCTCCGTGTTTTCTTCAGCAGGGACAGGATGATGAGTACGTGGGCATCAGCATCTAAAGTAAATTACTTTGCAAATTCTGGGAAACTAAAGATGAGATTAATGTCTGCTCCTGCATAACTCTAAATATAGCTTTTATGAGATTCATTTGACAGCAGTTGGCAGTGGTAAGGGGGTGGGGGGGAGTTAGACCCCATCAAACCCCTTCCCCCTCAGTTCCAGAGTCACTGGCTCTAATTATGTTGACCTCCCCCCCACCCCCGACTTGTGAAGAGAAATCTGCATTTTTATGATCTTTACCAGCTCAATGCAGTACTTCAAAGCAACATGGTTGCAGGAACAAATACCACTGTATGATTCAGGGATTATTCCTTCATGGATTGTATTCATTGAAGGACATGTGATTCATCAGTAGCTGGAATGCATGGGCAGTGGGTATAAAGGCCAGGGGAGGCTAAGCCTCTCCTAATCCGGGCCCTGGCCCCATCCTCTCCCACAAGCTAGCAGGAGCTCAGCTCCAGCTGGAGGCCAGCAGGCAGCTGGGGCCGGCAGGCGACCTGGCATTGGGGGCGGTCGGCTGTCCAGGGTGGTTCGGCTGGAGCTCCTCCGGCCGCAAGTGAGATGGGGCTCTAGGGGCTCCGGTGGATGGGAGGGAGAGGGTGGAGAGGAGTGAGTGGGGGACGAGGCGGGGAGGGACCCTACTCATCTGGCACTACTCCTAGCTAGAATACCTATCTAATATTTCTCCACCTCATTGACTCTCCACCTGTACTGATACTTTAATTCATGTGAAAACATCTCTCTTTTCCCTTGTCTGTACTTCTACCTCTGATATCATCTAATATTTGAAAGAAATTTAGGGATACAGTTTGTCTGAAAGCCATCATACCAAAACAGGGCCTGAAGACAATGGGACTACTCATGGTAGTAAGTATCTGTACTCTGTAGTAAGTATTTGAAGAATCAGGTCCTACATTTTCATTATATTGTACTTACAGACTTTGGACCAAATCCAGCCCTTTGCAAGTGGACTCAGCTTCAGCTGATGTTGAATCCACTTATGCAAGAGTGAATCTGGCCCATAAAATATACTGTGTTGTGTTTTCATAAACAGCACACTTCTTTGGCTGCTATGAGTAATTGGTTTCTATTATTGTTCGATCTCGCTACTTGAGAGCTTGTATGTCTCATTGTATGGCTTGTAAATCACTGTGATATTCAATCACTGTATAGATGCTTTTAATAACAATTCCATTTAACATGCTGTTGCTTGGGAACCTAGAATTTTTTTTTCCACATCTTTGAACTTCTAAGAGAGAGCAATGCCATCAAATGCTGGCACTGTATTGCTTTGTTTTGATGAGTGTACACTAATATGAAGTGATAAGACTGAGCAGCAGTTGTTGAACTTCTGTCTATTTTTAAAGAATAAATTTTTGTCATAGGCACCCATTTCATCTCCTTGTCATCTTACCCTTAATGTTTCTTGATTTCACATCCAGAGGAATACAATTAATAATGCAGTCATCTGAAGATACCCTTAAATATTCTCCTGGTGTCTTGTTAATTGTAGCTATGTTGAAAATGAAACAATTACTCAATGTTATTAAAAATGACCTCTTGACAATCATTAGTTTAGCAATATATTTTTCAGCAGGGTTATTTCCAGCCACATCAAGTTTTGTAAGGAAGTTGAAAGTACAAATCAACTGTAACCCTTCTGCCCATCTAAGTTGGCAGCAACAAGGGCCAGGTTCTGTATCTAGGGGTTCCGTTTCAATAACAGAATGCAAAATCGGCTCAAGCCCCCACCCAGTGACCTGGGACAATTACATACCACCCCCTGGGCGCCTCTAAGAGGCAATACTTCCCCTCTCGCAAGCACGGAGTCTGAGTGTAACAGAAAATGTTTAATAACATGAGGTAAATGACATCAGCATTAAATTGGAAAAACGCCACAAAGAGGATTCATAACACAAACCATGAGCAAAAAACCCACCCCAGCAAGTTGGGCTGTGTCCTTTCCCTTGGGTTCTTGAAACCAGCAACCCAAGGATCACCAAAGTCCCAAAAGTCCAACAACCCCCCAAAGTCTCTGTCCCTGGTCAGTGCAGCCCCAGAGTTCGGGGGGTGGGGGCACGCAGGGTGTTAAGGGGCACCTTACGTGATCCGAGGCCGACGGGGTTCCGCCACAGCCTTCACCACAAGCCACTCCACTCCACCAGCTGTCCCACGAACTGCTCCGGCAGCTGCTCCACTCTGCTCACCGACCTGTGAGCCGCTCAGCTCTGCTCCACTTCAGCCATCCCTTGGGCCGCTCCCACAAGGCTCCGCTCTGCTCTGCTCTCTGCTCCTCCAGCCACTCGGCTCCGCTCACCGACCTGTGAGTCGCTCAGCTCCACTCCAACCGTCCCGCAAGGCTCCACTCTGCTAGCTGCTCCGCCAGCCGCTTAGCAATATAGCTTCAGGCTCCCCCACTAGTTAACACAGCCTCAGTGATCTCAGCTCTTTTGTGATTTCAGCTCTTAGCAATTTCAGCTCATAGTAGGGGAGCCCCAGTACTAGTGCACCATTGGCCCAAAGTGAATTCAGCTCAGCAGTCTGTAACTAGACTTCTAATGGAATCAAAGTTAGCTCTGATATTCAACAGTGGAGAGAGGAGGTAGTGCAATTGGTATTTCAACCCCCTCAGAGAGGGCCCATACCACCAGGTACAAATACCCATCCCATCCTCTCTCCATTCACTGGGTTTTGTAACCCATGCCCCTTGTCAAGCAAGTGCTACTTAGGTAATGGTGAAGGACTCACTCAGTCCTTCTGTCATACAACAGGTTCACTGCCCTTGATTCACAGAATCAGGGTAACAAAACTTTATTCTTCCTGCCCCAATAACAGAGAAGACTGGGGATCCCACACCAGCCAAAGTAACCACTTTGAGTTGCTGTTGTTTCATGCCAGGCGAGTGGGTGTGCCTATGCAAACAAGATCAGCCCCTGGAGTTCTTTTCCACACTCGCCATAATTCACCACCAGATGTGAGGGTAGAGCTCATCCTGACTCTGCTTACACAACTATTAGAAGATAAATATCACATTCTCAATGCCATATAGCTGGTGGAAAGGGCAGTCTTCTATATATTTATGCACATCTGCTTACTGCACAATATTTAAAATAGGGGTTTTCAAACTTCATTGCCCCGTGATCACCTTCTGACAACAAAAATTACTACATGACCCCAGGAGTGGGGACTGAAACCTGAGCCTGCCTGAGCCCCATCGCCTCGGGTAGTGGGGCCAAAGCCTGAGTGCAGGGGCGGCCAAAGCCGAAACCCAAGGGCTTCAGCCCCAGGCAGGGGGCCTGTAACCTGAGCCCTGTTGCCCAGGGTTGAAGCCCTCGGGCTTCGGCTTCGGCCCCAGGCAGTGGGGCTCAGGCTTCAGCCCCAGACCTCAGTAAGTCTAAGCCAGCCCTGGCGACCCCATTAAAATAGCCCACTTTGGGGTTCCAATCCACAGGTTGAGAACCACTGATCTAAAACAAGCTCAGGATTACCGCAGTGTTTTCTGTGTGTTAAGAATCTACCTGTGAGTAGGGCTTTCAAACTTCTGGTGTTACCTCATGGGTTTCATTTTTTTGTTTTCTCTTCCATCTCTTGAATCTTCTTAACATATGCTCAATGTTCCTCAGGTGCCACATGACCAGGATTCATCACCAAATTTGGTCTGCTGCTGGGTCATCAGCTTCCCTGGGCTGGGTACTGACAGGGAGTGCGACATGAATGCTGACCCATGCCCCCTATCCCTTGAATGAAATATTAATGTGGCTTAAGAACCAACCTCAATCACTGCCTTGAGTTAGAGATAGAAATAAGACCTGGGCCCGACAGTCATCAGAAATAATGGGCTTGATCCTGGGAGGCACAGAACATTCTTAACTCCCATATACTCTGATGGGAGTTGAGTGTCCTCTGCATTTTGTAAGAGGTGCTCCCCACCTTACAGAATTGTGCCCAACATTCAGTCACTTTTTCTCACACAGGAACAGAGTATGGGATGAGACAGAAGAATTTTTAATATGATAGACAAGCAAAATGTAGACAGTCTTAAGCAAAGAAGTTTAACATGATTTGCAAGCAAAGGAAGCAGTAGGATGAGAGAGAGAGAGAGAGAGAGAGAGAGAGAGAGAGAGAGAGAGAGAAAGAAAGAACACATTGTGAAGGAAAATGGGGAGGATCAGTACTGGGAACAGCTGAGGGAGGATGAAAAGATGTGGGGGAGGGAAGGAACCAGTGGAGATCAAAGGGCCATCCTGTTCCTATTCAAGATGGTGAGAAAACTCTCACTGATTTCATTGATTCAAGATCAAGAAAGTCTATGAAAGAAATGCTTACCTCTCTTGGTGAAGGTGAAAGTGCATTGCAGGGCCCTGCAGATAACAGGTTTGGCACTGAGGATGAAATAGACTGATGGGTCACATGTTTAATTAGAAATCTGTATCAGGAAAGGGGCAACTTGCACTCTGCATGTGGCTAAGGTAAACCAAAAGCTAAACCTCCTTGTACATCTGAATTGATTACTGCTATCATGGGGATTGCATGTATTGTGACTGAAAACAATAAATAAATTTTCTACCATATGTTATGGACTCATCTCTGCAACATGCTGAGTGCCTCTTTCAATGGGAATTGCAGTTTCATGAATCTTGATGAGAAATGAGGTTGCTGCATCTTGCTGATCACACACTTGGCAGGATCACACACATAGTGTTTACACTGCTTACCCCATTTTACCTGACTCACAATAGAACCTCATTCATTCCCATAAATAGAAACGCATTGTATTCTGAGAATTAACACATGCACATTTCATTCCTCACTAGTGGTCTGATGCTACAGTCGTTATTCACATGAGAAGAGGCTGCATGATTAGGTGTTTAAAGCCAAATCTTCACAGAACCCAGCATGAGCAGCTGGTCTGGACCCTGCAGAGAGAGACAGGGGGAAAGTGGTGAGAGGCAAGACTCATAGACTTTAAGGTCAGAAGGAACCATTATGATCATCTAGTTTGACCTCCTGCACAACGCAGGGCACAGAATCTCACCTACCCACTCCTGTAACAAACCCCTAACCTATGTCTGAGTTATTGAAGTCCTCAAATCGTGAGGTGCAGAGAATCCTCCAGCAAGTGACCCATGCCCCACGCTGCAGAGGAAGGCGAAAAACCTCCAGGGCCTCTGACAATCTTCCCTGGAGGAAAATTCCTTCCCGACCCCAAATATGGCGATCAGCTAAACCCTGAGCATGTGGGCAAGACTCACCAGCCAGCACCCAGAAAAGAATTCTCTATAGTAACTCAGATCCCACCCCATCTAACATCCCAACACAGGCCTTTCGGCATATTTACCTGCTAATAATCAAAGATCAATTAATTGCCAAAATTAGTCTATCCTATCATACCATCCCCTCCATAAACTTATCAAGCTTAGTCTTGAAGCCAGCTATGTCTTTTGTCCCCACTACTCCCCTTAGAAGGCTGTTCCAGAACTTCACTCCTCTAATAGTTAGAAACCTTTGTCTAATTTCAAGTCTGAACTTCCTAATGTCCAGTTTATATCCATTTGTCCTTGTGTCCACATTGGTACTAAGCTTAAATAATTCCTCTCCCTCCCTGATATTTATCCCTCTGATATATTTATAAAGAGCAATCATATCTCCCCTCAGCCTTCTTTTGGTTAGGCTAAACAAGCCAAGCTCTTTGAGGCTCCTTTCTTAAGACAGGTTTTCCATTCCTTGGATCATCCTAGTAGCCCTTCTCTGTACCTGTTCCAGTTTGAATTCATCCTTCTTAAACATGGGAGACCAGAACTGCACACAATATTCCAGATGAGGTCTCACCATTGCCTTGTATAACGGTATTAACACCTCCTTATCTTTACTGGAAATACCTAGCCTGATGCATCCCAAGACCGCATTAGCTTTTTTCACAGCCATATCACATTGGCAGCTCACAGTCATCCTGTGATCAGCCAATACTCCAAGGTCCTTCTCCTCCTCTGTTACTTCCCACTGATGTGTCCCCAATTTATAACCAAAATTCTTGTTATTAATCCCTAAATGCATGACCTTGCACTTTTCACTATTAAATTTCATCCTATTACTCTTACTCCAGTTTCAAGGTCATCCAGATCTTCCGCTATGATATCCCGATCCTTCTCTGTATTAGCAATACCTCCCAGCTTTGTGTCATCTGCAAACTTTTTTAGCACATTCCCACTTTTTGTGCCAAGATCAGGAATAAAAAGATTAAATAAGATTGGTCCCAAAACCGATCCCTGAGGAACTCCGCTAGTAACCTCCTTCCAGCCTGACAGTTCACCTTTCAGTATGACCCGTTGTAGTCTCCCCTTTAACCAGTTCCTTATCCACCTTTCAATTTTCATATTGAGCCCCATCTTTTCCAATTTAGCTAATAATTCCCCATGTGGAACCGTATCAAATGCCTTACTGAAATCAAGGTAAATTAGATCCACTGCATTTCCTTTGTCTAAAAAATCTGTTACCTTCTCAAAGAAGGCAATCAGGTTGGTTTGGCACAATCTACCTTTTGTAAAACCATGTTGTATTTTGTCCCAATTACCATTGACCTCGATGTCCTTAACTAATTTCTCCTTCAAAAATTTTTCCAAGACCTTGCATACTACAGATGTCAAACTAACAGGTCTATAATTACTCGGATCACTTTTTTTTCTTTTCTTAAAAATAGGAACTATGTTAGCAATTCTCCAGTCGTACGGTACAACCCCTGAGTTTACTGATTCATTAAAAATTCTTGCTAATGGACTTGAAATTTCATGTGCCAGTTCCTTTAATATTCTTGGATGAAGATTATCTGGGCCCCCCAATTTAGTCCGATTAAGCTGTTCGAGTTTGGCTTCTACCTCAGATGTGGTAATATCTACCTCATTCCCATTTGTCATCCTACCATTATCCCTAAGCTCCTCATTAGCCTCATTAAAGACTGAGGCAAAGTATTTGTTTAGATATTGGGCCATGCCTAGATTATCCTTAACCTCCACTCCATCCTCAGTGTTTAGCGGTCCCACTTCTTCTTTCTTTGTTTTCTTCTTATTTATATGGATGTAGAACCTTTTACTATTGGTTTTAATTCCCTTTACAAGGTCCAACTCTACATGGCTTTTGGCCTTTCTCACTTTATCCCTACATGTTCTGACCTCAATAAGGTAGCTTTCCTTGCTGATCCCTCCCATCTTCCACTCCTTGTAGGCTTTCTGCTTTTTCTTAATCACCTCTCTGAGATGCTTGCTCATCCAGCTTGGTCTACAACTCCTGCCTATGAATTTTTTCCCTTTTCTTGGGATGCAGGTTTCCGATAGTTTCTGCATCTTTGACTTGAAGTAATTCCAGGCCTCCTATGCCTTTAGATCCACAAGTTCTTCAGTCCAATCCACTTCCCTAACTAATTTCCTTAATCCTTTAAAGTTAGCCCTTTTGAAATCAAAAACCCTAGTCCCAGATCTATTTTTGTTTATCCTTCCATCTAGTTTGAACTGAATTCGCTCATGATCACTCGAACCAAGGTTGTCCCCTACAACCATTTCTTCTATGAGGTCCTCACTACTCACCAAAACCAAATCTAAAATGGCATCCCCTCTTGTTGGTTCTTCATCTACTTGGTGAAGGAATCCATCAGCTATCACAACCAGGAAAATCTGAGCCCTATTATTATTACTAGCACTTGTCCTCCAGTCTATATCTGGGAAGTTAAAGTCTCCCATGATCACACAATTCCCATTAATGTTTACTTCATTAAAAACCATTAAAGAGGTCTCTATCCATATCCAAATCAGATCCCGGTGGTCTGTAGCACACCCCAAGCACTATCTCTGGGGAGGCTCTAGTAGCTTTCTTTCCCAATGTGATTTTTGCCCAGACAGACTCTGTCTTATCCATTCCATCACTTCTTATTTCTTTACAGTCTACCTCATCATTGATATACAATGGTACTCCACCACCTTTGCCTTTATTTCTGTCTTTCCTAAACAGCACAGTACCTGTACTCCAGTCATAACTACTATTCCACCATGTTTCAGTTAACCCTATAATATCTGGTTTCAATTCCTGTACCAGTAGCTCTAGTTCCTCCATTTTGTTACCTAGGCTTCTCGCATTAGTGTACAAACATCTTAATTTTTGCTGTTTGGCTTCACTGACATTCTTTACCCGATAAGGCACAGACATTCTACCCCCAATATCACCTATTAGACTGGTATCTACACTACCCTTCCTCCTTATGTCCATTCTCATACCCACAGCTGTATCCTTTCTTACTTCGTTTTCTTCTCTCTCAATGTTAAATTCCGGCGTGAAGATTACCTGGACATCTCCCAACCATCTCCCCCAAATTCCTAGTTTAAAGCTCTCAATCAGTTGTGCCAGCCTCCATCCTAGAAGTCTATTTCCTTCCTTACTCAGGTGAAGTCCATCCCGAGAGAATAGTCCTCTGTCCATGAATGCTTCCCAGTGGCCATACATCCCAAAGCCCTCCTTATAGCACCACTGCCTGAGCCATCTGTTGATCGCCCTAATCTTGTCACACCTTTATTGCCCTTCTCTAGGAACAGGCAGAATCACATTGAAGATCACCTGAGCCTCCATTTCCTTAAGCGTCTTCCCCAGCCTGGCATAGTCTCCCTTGATACATTCCAGCAAGAATCTAGCTGTATCATTTGTTTCCACATGAAGGACAATCAGCGGATTCTTTCCCGCTCCTGTTAGGATCCTTTTCAGCTCAGGTCCACATCCCGTATCTTAGCACCTGGCAGACAGCACACCTTCTGTTCTCTGGATCAGCTCTAGTTACAGGCCTGTCTGTTCTTGTCAGTAAGGAGTCCCCAATCACGTAGACCTGCCTTTTCCTGGTGATGGTGCGATTCTCCGGTCTATCCCCTGTTCCCTCTGGCTGCAAGTCCTCTCTATTTCTATTGTCCCTTGCAATCCTCCACAACCCATCCCGTATCCTCCTGGGGCTCATATTTGGTGTTGTTATCTCCATTGACTCTAGGGTGACCAGATCACCAAATACAAATATCGGGACGCGGGGGGGGGGGGGGGGGGAGGGGGGGGGGGGGGGGGGGGGGGGGGGGGGGGCAAAGAAAAAAAAAAAACATCATGTGCGACCGGAGGTGTTTGATGGGGTAA
>NC_048299.1:92864713-93011375 GCF_013100865.1 Trachemys scripta elegans
GGGGGGGGGGGGGGGGGGGGGGGGGGGGGCAAAAAAAAAAAAAAAACCTTCCTCCGCAAGCGCTAGAGGGAGGCCCGGGAGACTCAGGGGAAGCGCGGGGCCGGGGTGAGTAACCGTCCGGCCTGGCCGCGAGCAGGACTCAGTCGGGTGGTTGGGCGAGGAGGGGGGCGACCCGCGGGGCCAGGCGGCGGCTGTTGTTGTCCCCCCAGGCAGCGGGACTCGGGAGCAGCCGCTGCTGCAGCTCCCACTGCCGCGGGGGAGGAAGCGGCCATGGCGCTCCGCGGCTGCGGCGCCTCCGAACCCCCCGAGCCGGGGCCTGCTGCGGGGACCCAGCAGCGCGCACGCTGGGCCCAGCCCCTGGCCAGTCGTCTGGGCTGCTGCCCAGCTGGTGGTATCCCGCGGCGGCCCCGGGGCGGAGGCATCGGCAGCCCAGCCCGGTTCGTTCCCCTGCGGGACGGGGGGGGCTGGGGCCCGCTGCCCCCACTCCGGGGCCGCCGCGGGATAGCACCAGCTGGGCAGCAGCCCAGACGCTGGCCAGGGGCTGGGCGCAGCGTGCGCGCTGCTGGGTCCCCGCAGCAGGCCCCGGCTCGGGGGGTTCAGAGGCGCCGCAGCCGCGGAGCGCCATGGCCGCTTCCTCCCCCGCGGCAGTGGGAGCTGCAGCAGCGGCTGCTCCCGAGTCCCGCTGCCCGGGGGGACAACAACAGCCGCCGCCTGGCCCCGCGGGTCGCCCCGCTCCTCGCCCAACCACCCAACTGAGTCCTGCCTGCTCGCGGCCAGGCCGGACTGTTACTCACCCCGGCCCCGCGCTTCTCCTGCGTCTCCCGGGCATCCCTCCAGCGCTTGCGGAGGGAGGGGGAATGGTGAGCCCGGGGAAGAGGCGGGGATTCGGGGAGGGAGCCAATCGGGGGAGGAGGGGGCGGGGTCGAGGCGGGGGGGGGGGGTGCGAGTACTTCCGGGCTCTAGGTTCCGGGGCATTTCCTTGTTTGTCCGGTTGTCCCGACCGCATGTCGGTCGGGACGCGGGACAAACAAGGAAATATCGGGACGGTCCCGATAAAATCGGGACGTCTGGTCACCCTAATTGACTCTTCCCCTCTTCCTATAGGACTAGCTGCTCTTCTCTTCTTCCTTGCCCTCTCACCTTCAGTGACCACCTGCTGTGATCCTTCTTCATTTTTCAACTCCACAAACCTGTTCCTGAGCTTTATTTCTCCTTCACTAGCCCGTCTTTTCCTCTGCCTGGTTCTCTTAGTCACATGCTTCCACTGTCCTCACCCAGCAGTCTCCCCTCAGAATTCTTTGGTCCTGCTTCCATCTGCAAGTCTGAGCTTTTCCCTTCAGCCTCCTCATGTCTTTGCTCCATCATCTGCTCGAACCCCCTTCTAAACTCAACCAGAGTTTCCACCTGCATCTCCAATCCTTGGATCTTTTCTTCCATCAGCTTTATCAGGCGACACTTCATGCAGACGAAACAGGATCATGTACATGCAACAGCTTCCACATCCAGTCATCCTCATTGTGTCTTCCATTGCTGCCTCTGTATCGGTCATAGCCTTCCCAGCTAAAACCTGTTAGTCCAGGAAACACAAACCAAACCAAACCACCACCACCCACAGCAAAATAAACCCCCAACGGGCACCAGAACACCGGCAGAACACCACCCACTCCCTTCACTAGCCTGTCTATTCCTCTGCCTAGCTCTCTTAGTCTCCCCTGCAAACTCCCCTGTTTACAGCTCTGTTTGCTGGCTCCTGTGCCCCTGCAGCTGTCTGTGACATCTTCCCTCCCAATCCTGCCAGGAGCCACTCTGCAGAATATTCTTCAGCCTTATGGAAAAAGTATTCTTGCTTGCCCCTAACACAGCACTAGTATGGGAGGAGGACCACAGGATCCGTAGACCAGACATCACTCTCCTGGCCTAATTATGCAAAGCCCACACCTGCCCTTGCCCTGTGGGAGCCATGCAGTGGATGGATGCTCTACATCATCACCCTAAATCAGCCCTCTCCCTTCTACATGGGTTCTGTTGCCTAAGGATGGGAGGAGATTTATGACAGCTGAAGTTGGGGTGCGATTTTTCCTTTAGTGATTGCAATTCATAATGACATTCTTATGAATGAATGAATGAATGAATGAATGAATGAATGATTTTTTGGATCTTCCCAAATCTTGTTTTCTGATTGCTTCTTATAATCCTTCTTGTAATTACAGTTACATGTGCGCATGGACACAGTCACACACCTCCACGCTTTTACTTTTCCAGAAGAACAGTCATCCTGAATTAGAGGAGACAAGTTGGCAAATTGGCTGGCCTTAGTGTGGACTGATCTCCATGCTGACATCTCCCTATTGCATTTAAAAAAAATCTAATCTTCATTAAAGGTTCTGTATGTGTGGTGTTTATTCAGGATGGAGAACAGACTTTAAAACCCACTTTAAATGTTGGCATTGGAACAACAAGCCACGCTATTGTTAGCGACAGCTAATGCAGTGTGAAGTAGAAAAAAGATGTATATAAAAACTTTCATTTTATAACTGGGAGGGAGATTTCTGTTTGAAGTGAATTCCCTATTCAGATAGCTTCCTGATTGGTGTTTTATTCCTTTTTTCCTGGCATTTGACTTGTACAAATGCTTCAGTCATTCTGAATTAAGTTCCCAGGTCTGAACAATGAAAGAGAAAACATACAACAGAAATGTAAAAGCAGTGCTTTGCTGGAAGCCATTTAAATTATGTCAGTTTGACATAAAATAAAATATTAATAACAGATTTGAAACAGTTTCCCTAAACCATATAGGGTTAGACAATATCAGTATGAACAGGGTAGCTATGCATTATACACCTGGTTCCGCTGAAGGGCTAATATAGGCTCTGAGAACACATAATATAGTTCTAAAGTTTATACGCTGAGACACAAACAACAAATATTCCTCATATGTTAAAGCATTTGGGCCAAATCACTGCTAAGGTAACTCCACTGATTTGGATTCCCTTATCTATGAAGTCAAGTCAATAACTCCCACATTAAAAGATCATTCATATTTATGCCATAGTTTCCACTAGGGGAAAGCAGGTTCACCCTCTACCATACGTTAAAAACTATAGATATACTAATATAAAACTGCTATCTTTAAAAAATCAAATCCTGTTTTAGTTGTACCTGCAGAGGACAAATGGATCAGAATAACTTCTCTGTGTGTACTGCAATTCAATCTCCTTGTTATATTAGTGCTAGCATCATTGAAAATTTCAGAAGTAATGTAAACCTTTATTAATGATAAGGGCCTGACCCAATTTCTAAGAAATTCTCCCATTGATTTCAGTGGAAGTTGGAACAGGCCCTGAACTTGCAACTGAGCACTTCAGCTGTGTTCAAAAGTAAATAAAACTGTATCCAGTGTGACTCAGATGTGTTAGCTTTCAACATTCATTCTTAACTTATTAACCAGGATGCAGATTATAAAGTTTTCCAAAGCTGCAGTGTACTTTGGGTTGCCAACTTTCTATTTTCAGAAAACCGAACACCCTTTCCCTGCCTCGCCCCTTTCACTGCTCACTGCATCCCCCACCCTCACTCACTCACTCATTTTCACCAGGTTGGGGAACGGGGCAAGGGGTGGCAGTGAGGGCTCCGGCCACACATACAGGCTCTGGGGTGGGTCCAGAGATGAGGGGTTTGGGGTGCAGGAGAGGGCTCCAGGCTGGGGCAGGGGTGTGGGAGGGGGTGAGGGACACCTGGCAACCCTAAGTGTACTCAATATTCTAGAATCATGGGGCCTAGAGACACAGTTCTTCCACTGGATCACTAGGACACTGTTCCCCTGACAAAAATAAGATCAGAGTATAATGAATGAACCTTCATTCTAATTCCTTGCACCATTCGCGAATGCTAATTTATGAGAATACTCTAGCTCCTCCAGATGAAGGGTCCATGTAGAGGCAGCTGTTCCAGTGTTTTAGTCTGTATGTATGCAAATTCCAGTAGGGGCTCCAGAAGGGCAGAGAAGGATTTCACTGAATAACCTGGCATCCACAGCAGAGCTTTGAGGGGTGCTCAGTGAGCACATATGCAGCTACAGCAAATTATAGCACCCCACCTCAAAGCTGCCAAGGATGGAGTCCAGTGCTGCTCTCTGCTGCACTGTGCATGCGGAAGCAATAAAGCAGAAATCCTTGCGGAAAGGAAGACCACGTCATGGAAGAGGAAAGGAGTTGTGAAGTGCTCTCTTTTTTCTGGGAGTCCACAGATTCCCTTCTGTGTAAACACTATGCACCCGGGGTTCTGCGGATTTTAAGGGAGAGATGTAGGTGCCCAATAGGTGGATGGAGACTAGTGGTAGCTAATCATATGCACCTCTATGCAACGTTCTTTCCTTAAGATCTAGTGGATTTCCCAGAAGACAGAAGTAATTCCAGGCAGGGTTGATTTGACAGAAGGATGCTGAAGGGTTAAAATCCATGTGCATTTTATATAACAACCTGGTATATGGATTGTGCCAGCTCTTTTTCAGACCCAAAGTCCAGAGTTTGGTCTGGAGACCAGAGGCCTAGCAAATGGTGATTAGCTAAGAGAAAGCTGGGGTAAACAAGATAATATTGCCTTTGCTAAGATATGCTTGTTCAGTAGAAATGCCAGATGTTGAAGCAATAACTGAATAATTATGTTTCATCCAATGTTTCAGATTGAACAAAGGATCCCTGTTCCTATTGTGTCAGTCTCTTCTGTAGGGAACGTTCTTCCCACAGATCCAACCTTGAGTTTATAAAAATGGGCACATGTCAGTATAAGATATGGCATCCTTCCACCTCCCTTTCCAGGGACCAATGCCCTACCTTAAGACATAAAGAAGACAATCTGTATTGTCATATACTCTCACTGCTTCTTTGCTTTAACCCCATAGGAATGTACCTGTTGGACAATCAAAGGAGTTGCTCCATTCCTATGGACCCCAAATCAGAATTCAACGTATATATACTAATAACATTTGTACTAATAACATTTTATCAAAGTATTAATTAAATGTTAACTTGCTAACTTGAGACCATGGGCGGAGACATTATGTAACCTTTTAACCATTGGCTAATGTGCTATCTTGTCTTGCTGCAAAACCTATCTCGGGGTGTGGAACTGCCTACCCCGTCACTTTCCCCCGCCCATGGAAAATCTATATATTCTATTGTAATCAATTGATTGACAGTGTCTCTGAGCCTAATAAGCAAGGTGACACTCCACCAGCGCTGTGTGTAATAAACTCCTATGCTTGACCTCTACACGGTGTGGATTTATGTCCTTCAGATGCGCTCCTCCAAAGGCAAGGAAATCACCCCACAATTCCTTCCATCTTCAGCTTAATATTAACATTGGGGGTATTCGTGAAAACTTTCAAATTTTTTTGTTAATTGTAGTGATAATTTTACATATACCATCTTTCTTTCTAGATAAGAGCTATAATTGCAATGCAGTTTGTATTATAGAAGGTTACTGGGTAGCACATGCCAAAGAGGGCTAGGACTGTGAAAAGATTATAGTAATGATATAGTTGTACTGAAGGCAGAAGCCACAGAAAAGGGGACTTCCAGAATGGTCTTCCTTTCATGGCAGTGAATGGCTGTTTGTTCGTTCACAAGTGAATTTGGAAAGCAGCTATGGAGAATTATTTCACCAGGAAGAAATAGCTTTTGTAATGCATTTAATGGAAAGTTCTGTTTTGTTACATAATATGAGAGTCACAAAGGAAACACAAGATTTAACGATATAGTTCTTCCTTTACATACATACTATGAACATATTCATTTTTCAATGGTTCTCATGCTTATAAATTGTAGTTACTATAAGGTTGATTAATCATTATCATTAGAAGCCCTTGATTATAACTAGTCTTTAAAAAAAAGAACATTCCTAGATACAATTTGGCACATGTAGTCTCACACTACTGGGGAAAATAGCTAGAATTATCTATTTAAAAATATAAAAATTACAGGCAAGGATATTTTTGGTTTTATTTTGCTCTCATGTACCTCTTAAACTATTTGATTAAAAAGAAAATTTTCTGGATGAGTGATTACTGTCTAAAATGCTTTTAGTATTCTGGCCCCAAGCAGCCAAAAAAAAAAAAAAAGCCATGATCGCGATCTGCGGCGGCAATTCAGTGGGAGGTCCTTTGCTCCCAGTGGGAGTGAGGAACCGTCCGCTGAATTGCCACCTAATACCTGGTCGTGCCGCCCCTCTCCTCCTCTGCTTGCCAGGCTGGTGCCGGCCCTGGGTGCAGGCTCTGGATGGGGCCAGAAATGAGGGGTTAAGGGTGCAGGAGGGGGCTCTGGCCTGGGGCAGAGAGTTGGGGTGCGGTCAGGGATGAGGGGTTTGGGGTGAAGGAGGGGGCTCTAGGCTAGGGGAGTGGGGCTAAAGGATTTGGAGTGAGGGAGGGGGCTGCGGGTTGAGGCAGCTGGTTTGGGTGTAGGAGGGGGCTCTGGGTTTTGGGGGGACTCAGGGCTGGGGCAGGGGGTTAGGGCTCAGGGTTGGGGTGTGGGCTTACCTCGGGCAGCTCCCGGGCAATGGCGCAGTGGGGCGAAGGCAGGCTCCCTGCCTGTCCTGGCACCGGGCTGCACCCTGAAAGTGGCCAGCAGGTGTGGCTCCAAGGCGTGGGGGCCAGGAGGCTCCGTGAACTGCTCTTGCCTGCAGGCACCACCCCCCCGCTCCCATTGGTCACGGTTCCTGGCCAATGTGAGTGCAGAGCTGATGCTCGGGATGGGGGCAGCACGTGTAGCCCCATGGCCCCCTCGCCTAGGAGCTGGACCTGCTGGCCACTTCCGAGGCACAACCTGATGCCAGGACAGGTAGGGACTAACCTGCCTTAGACCCGCAGCACCACCGACCAGACTTTTAACAGCCCGGTGCTGACCGGAGCTGCCAGGGTCCCTTTTCGACCAGACATTCCAGTCGAAAACCGGATGTCTGGCAACCCTAATTGCTGAGCACAGCTCAACCAGAACCATGAATTGGGCCCTCAGTGCAGAACTGAATCCTGAGTGAGAGGGCTGAGAAAACAAATACATCTGAGTGTAACAACAACAGCTGCAACTTGTTTCCTGTTAATTCAGTAATAGCCATTTCCTGGGCTAATAAACTTCTTAACCTTCAGGCTCAGAGTTTACTTGCTATAAATACCTTGGCCTTTTACTTCAGTGTTTATTCAGAACAGGATATAGTTATAACTTCATTGGATTTGTTGGATGAATATGACTCAGCACTCTCATTTTTCTGAGTACCACTAAAACTTTAAGCTTCCTGTAGGGACTTGATATTAGTTCCATGCAGAATCTTGATGGCTGATGGCAAAGCCTTATAATGATAAGGTCTCTTGGCTTCAGTGAAACTCCTTCTGTTACTGAATAAAGCTGGGGTTTAACACTTGGCAGGGGGAATCTACTCAAATATCTTGAAATTATGTTTTCCATCCAGACACAGTTATTTTAAAGACTGTGTTTCCTCTTGGATAACTTCTGAAGTAATGAAAATGATCTTTGAATTATTCTGATTTTCTTCCAAGTTAATCTCCTGGCTACATCTGGAGACACTGTCCTGGGGCACCAAAGATTTTAAACATCCTTCTAGCCACAGTGAATGCATGCATGTGCGCGCTCGCTCATACACACACACCCCCAAGTCACAAGATTGCAGGTTGTTGTGTGTTTTTTTTTAAGCCTCACCAGATGGAAGGTTTTAATACTAGCTTTCTTCTATAACAAATCCTCTTTATTACCGATACTGATGCAAAAATGTCATGACCTCCTGTACTCTCTTCTAGATCAACACAGCAGAATTCCATCCTCTTTGTATTTGATTTGTAATATCTTCACTGTCTAGTTTACAATCATCCAAGAATCCCATATGCTGTCTGGTCATGTATGAAGTAAAGCCAGACCCTCAGTAATGGTGACCTTTAAGTCCCAAATGTCTCCACTTGAGTTATGCAGAGAGATAGAAACAGCCTTAGAATCATCATCTTTACCTTCTGATGTCTTGGACTTGACAATGTTTTCTAAGACAGTGGTTTATCTTTTACATATATTAGTGATTTAATAGCATGCTATATTGCTTAGAAAAAATAACAGCAAAACTTGGCATCTGTAAAGGGAGAGAAAATTGAGCATATAAACCAAGATTTTTGTTGTTTTTGTTGTTCAGTTTTGCATTGACTATATCAGATGATCTGATTTACCCTCTACAATAAAAGAGATGGTACACAGAGTTTACAATACATTGTACCCTTCTTCATTGTAAAAACATGCACTGCCTCTGCCTAAATGTTTGGAGTAGTTTCATAATGTATGATTAACAAATTCAGAGTTCCTACACAGGCCTTTAACCATCAATAAATATTTAATGAGAACAACATTTTATAAGGATTTCCTCTGCTTTACAATCTATAACTTTAAGCATCTCAACAGAGGGGAAAAAATGAATGAAAAAAATGTATTCTGCACCACACAGTACTACCACTGTGTTTTCAACTAATGAAATGTCCTAGGATATTAAAAGCAGGTGCTACAGATTTCAATCCTAGATTTTCTAAGTGATGAGTGGGAATTTAGCGATACAATTTCAAATTGTTTTAAAACTTCATCATCTTCATTATGGTCCCAGTTCAGGAAAATATTTAGGCAAATGCTTAAAGCCATCCTTATTCAACGAAGCACTTAAGTATATGAAGTTAGTCATGAAGTTAAGAATGTGCTTAACTGCTTTGTTGAATAAGGATGAACAGCCGAATCAGGGCCTACAGCAATTCTTCATAATGCTCAAACATGCTCATAAATATAGGCCGCAGTCCTACAATCAGATCCAAAGAGGCAGACCCTTCCACCTTTATGGAACTCTATTGACAGATGCAAAGGTTTCTATGTGCAGACCCAATTGAAGAACTGGGACCATGGAATATATTTTTAGTTGAGATTCCTTTTGGAAATGGATGGGAAAACATTATCTGATGTGCAAGGTGGGTCTCTAATTACCAAACTTGTTTTAAATGATAGTTTCATTGAGGCTGCAGGAATATTTTGACAAGTCTAGAGGTACATGACAGTTTGCTAGTTTGGTCAATATGCTTAGTTGTTTGTTCTTAAAGTTTCTGTTTGCAAGAATGATGGGACAAGGACTCAAATGCTCACCAGCAAGATCTGAATAGAGGTATAACAGAAATCAAGCAGATATTTAGTAAATGCAAAGATGGCCAGCCTATGCCCCAGTCACCTAGTTTAGTGGAACTGTTTTAAATGATGGTTCATGCTAATGTCCTTTGCATGAGGGGGGAGGAGAGGGGAGAAAACTGTGTTAGTTAATATTGTGTCAATTCAGTTATATGTTAGTTTGTGTGATTTTAAGAATTGTGTAAAGGTTTTCTTGTGTAAATGATATGCTATAATATAGTTTCTATTCCCCTGCAAGATCAAAGGGTCTGCTTGCATTATGGTGGATCATCCTTGTAGTTTGCATGTGGTGTCTCAATGGCATTAGACTAACTCCACACTGTCATGTGACAGCAGTCTCAGCAAAGAGTCCGAATGGGCATAGAGGCATGACCTACCCTCTCATCCTAGATCAGAGCTGAGGCACATTGGCTAGGCAAAGTTATATCAGCCTATATAGTATATCGTATGTGATTATATTATATCCTATAAAGCCAGTGGGGGAGCAGAAAGTGGATCATAAAGATCTATGAAAAAGTCAAGGAGGGGCAACTGCGCCCCTTGCCCCATAGCAAATGGGGCTTGTGTTGCCCCTGCTGAGGTTATATTTGATCTGCAGATAGAAAACTTCATTTTCAAGTGCTGTGAATTCTATGCCTATCAAAAGCACAAACTTAGCTTTGAAATATAAATGTTGATATTTGATCTCCCAATTAGCCATCTTTTTAGTGATATCAGTAAAGTTTGAAATAAATTGTAGGAATTTCTGATCAAATATATTGCATTAAGCTTAGAGGGATTATTATTTCTCAACAGTATCCAAGAGATACCCATACCAACCAGGGCTGGCTCTAGGCACCAGCAAAACAAGCTGGTGCTTGGGGCGGCACATTTTTAGGGGCGGCATGGCCGGCGCCAGAATGCCGCCCCTAAAAATGTGCCCCGGCCGCCCTAGCTCACCACCGCTGCTGCTGCCACGGCGCGCGAAACAGCTGATTCGCTCGCTGCTACTCGCCCTCCCTTCCAGGCTCTCAAACCTGGAAGGGAGGGGGAGCAGCGGTGCACGAATCAGCTGTTTCGCACGCCGCGGCGGCTCGGGGTCTCCCCCTCCCTCCCAGGCTCTCAAACCTGGGAGGGAGGGGGAGACCCCGAGCGGCCGTTTCGCGCGCCGCTGCTCCCCCTCCCTCCCAGGCTTGGGCGCCTGGGAGGGAGGGGGAGAAGCGGCGCCCACGCCGCGGCCACTCGGAATCTCCCCCTCCCTTCCAGGCTCTCAAACCTGGGAGGGAGGGGGAGACTCCGAGTGGCTGGGGCGCCGCTTCTCCCCCTTCCTCCCTCCCTTCCTCCCTCCCTCCTAGGCTTGAGAGCCTGGGGGGAGGAGGCAGGGCTGGGGATTTGGGGAAGGGGCGGAGTTGAGGCGGGGCCAGGGGTGGGGTAATTAAATAAGGGGGGGGGCGGCCAAAATTGTTTTTGCTTTGGGCGGCAAAAATCCTAGAGCCGGCCCTGATACCAACTAATCAGAGGTGGCTGATTGCTGCAGGTAGTTACAGTAAATGTCACAGTACCTCTTTCCTTCAAGCTCAGAGTCCTCTTCATCCTATTCTGATTTTACTAGCAAAAAGGAACCTGTCAAAGAGGCAATATTTCTGCATGTGATCTCCCAGTTTGTCAATGTTGGTTTTTACTCTAGAGAGCATTAAGTTAGCATTGCTAAAATGACTTCACTTTGCTAGTTGAAAAAGAAACACTTCCCCCTTTTCTGACAGATCATGTCTTGAAAATCCATTGCCTTGGGTATTTTGAATCTTTTTTTTAATTTAACCTTGTTTGTCAGGATTTTTGCCAAGAGCCGAAGGGTGCAAAAGGATCACAAGCATGTCAGCGGGGAATTGATTTTAAGTTCAAAACCAGATTGAACTGATTATGTAGGTACAAGGGAGTTACACAAATGATTACATTTCACTTCAAGCCAGGAGTTGACATTATTATAGGAGCAACCCTGACAGCTTAAACTTAACAGAATTGCTAGCTAGATGCTGTTTGCCCAGCTTTATACATACAGAATTTGTGTGGATTCTGCCTAATGTTTTCTAATGTCAGCAAATGAATGCCAGTATAGGTTAGTCAAGCTAATAGCAGGTACCTGATCAGAAAAACTAGCTTTTAGCTTAGCAGTGTGTCAGATACACACTGATCATTTCTTCACAGAGAGATGATCATATTTTAGATCAAGTCCCTATTCATGCAGGGCTCAATTGTGTCATTCGGGCACAGCCCATAGTAATGGGGGCAAGGAACCACTCTACTCCCAGGGAACACTGGGAAGCATTCAGGCTCCGGGAGGTTAAATGCCTTCTGTAGTTAATGGGCATGCAGACGATGCACACCTGCTACCTTGGCCTTTTGTGAGGTGAAGCTGTACAGTTTTCCTTAACTCCCTTCTACGCTAATTTTCACATGCTCGAAGCCTACCTATCTATCTCACCCGTCATTGTGGTATTTGAGCTCCCTAGCCATAGTACCAGAATACCTGATTTTCTTATTATAAATGCCAGTATGTCACCCTTGCACAACTTAAAAAGGTAAACTGGGGGAGGGGGGGGAAGAGGGGGCATTGAGAGGGTTGGAGTGTAGGAGGAACCAGGGAATTGGAACCTTGGGGCAATTGTTAGTGAGAGCTGGCGCCTGAGGCAACTCAGAGAGCTGAGGCCTCAATGGTTTAGGGTATGGGTGAAACATCCTCTGGGGAGTCAGGACTGAAGTGTTGGGAGAGCAGGGGTTAAGGAAGTTAAGGCATATGGTAGGAACGTTTACAGGGTCAGAGCCACAGGTGGGTGGTATGGAGAGCTGGGGCATGTCAGAGCATGAGGAAGCAGTTTTGGGGGGACCTGCACAACACAGTTGGGATAACCTGATAATGCACTGACAGGCCAATAAAACCTTTATACTGCAGCAACCCACCATGGCTGCTCCCCATGTGCCTGGTCCTTCAAAGGAGGGCACAGCATCTGGGGAGATGAAATGCTCCTGTCACTCTTCTTCCCCTCCCTGGGGCATTCATGCAAAGGTGGTACAATCTAACCTATAGAAATCCACTAAATAAGGACCCCTTACATTCTCCCAGAAGACCATCCTGCATCTACCTTAGGAAGCTTTCCCAATTTAAAATGTTCAATAGCTTCTAATACTACTGTACCAGAAACATGCTGACTCACACTGTCACTTTGTATTTCAGGCAATTCTGAAAGCTGCCATCTGCCCTTGCATCTCCTCAGACCTATACCACTTTGTAAGTATGTAACTCATTAGGGTTAGGGTACCCACGCTGCCAGGGCCAGCTCCAGACACCAGCTTGTCAAGCAGGTGCTTGGGGCGGCCGCTCCGGAGAGGGGCAGCACGTCCAGGTATTCGGCAGCAATTCGGCGGACGGTCCCTCACTCCGCCTGGGAGCGAAGGACCTCCCGCCAAATTGCCACCACAGATCGCGATCGTGGCTTTTTTTTTGTTTTGTTTTGGCTGCTTGGGGTGGTCAAAACCCTGGAGCTGGCCCTGCACGCTGCAAAGCACTAAGCATGTGTTTAAGTGCTTAGCTGAATTGGGGCCTGCTATTCCTATTTCTGCTCTTAGTTACACCAGTACCACCCCACTCGAAATTCACTCAATGCCTCTAGACTCCAACAAACAAGTCATTTGTTCTGAGGGAGAAATTCATCCCTGTGCAGAAAACCCACCTGCAGCATCACTGAAGCCTTATTTTGGGCTTTGCATTTGCAATGTACACTGGGGCCTTCCCTAAACCCCTGCACAACTTATGAAACACTAGGAGCCCTTCCTCAGCTTTTAAGGCGTGGAGTCCTTTCCCTAGCCTGAGTGTCCCTACTGTAGAATATTAAACTAGGCTTTGCTATCCAGCAAACTTTGTGTCCCATACTGGTGTAATGGATTCTTCCTTAGGTGCACAGTTTATTAGCTCAGTAAAAGTATCTGCCATAATTGCTCAATATATGATTTTCAAAGGCTTAAAATTAGACTCAAAACCAATTTCCTTTGGAACAAAGGAAGACACTGCTCCTCAGAGAGGCCTATTTCCATGCTGAATTACCAACCTTAGTTTCAGGGCTGTTCACAAAAAGGGATGAGGTTTTTTATAACCAGAAAAGCGCATCCCTCACTTTACAGCCCCATTTCTTCGTGCTCCAAACAGATGAACCATTTTGGCTCAGACTTTCCAACATAATGCATTTTTGGCAGAGACCAAGAATGGAAAATTTAATCCAGAAAGGGGACAGTTCAGAAATGTATGAACAGCAATGGGACACAGAAGGTAATTGTCATGTAACCTTAACTATAACTGTCACTGCGGCTCTTGCTCTAATTAGTATTTCTCATTGAGAGATCGATATTTCAGACAACAGTAACCAGTGCAGAATTAAACTATTTGGGAAATAGAATAAATCACAGCCTTCAGGCTGCAGACTGCCTCATTAAGGAAATAGACTAGCCAATTTCAATAGATAAAGTACAAAACCCTGTGGTGAGAACATAATTGTCAGAGTTACCAATTGCTGGAAGCAGGTCCAAGGTTTAGTTATATTACCCTCCCTGTCATCAAGCCTCACAATCACAATGACTGCCTCTTTCCTTGTGAGATACTGCCACAATAGGGATCAGTGGAAATGTTTGAGCTAGAACCCAGCTGGTATAAAAGGGCCTTCTCCATTAAGGCGTCTTGCCTTTGAAACTGACTCCCCCCATGCCCTGACACCATTGGTCTGACATAGCCTGTTTGCTGACATTCAGGGTTCACTGCAAGTCCCATCTTTTCTCCCTGGTTTTTAGGGAGGGGGAGCTTTGTAAGGGTCAGGGCTGGGGAAGATTGAATTTGGTGCTCATGAAAGGTGTTGGATTGGCAGTTCTGGAGACTGAAATCCTTCATCTATAGTTACAGTTCAGGCAGCAGCAGTAAAAGTTTCTCTGTGGTACACTGCCCTGGAAAATCTCCTCAACCCTGATGTAAAGGGACCACTTCCAAAGATGAAAGGATAGATCAGTCTCCATATCAATTACAGTGGAGTCGCATCATACGCGCATTTAACTTACGTTAATTCAACTATACACACTCGGCAAATAGAAAGAAAAATAATTTAAATACAGTAGTGCAGGCGATTCCACCCACCATTCCACTCAATGAGCGTATGCCCTGGAGTGAGCGTGAGATGGGAGATGTGAACCTGCTGTTCCCTCAGTCGGTCTCAGTTCCCGCGTGCCTCTCATAATGTGAGCATCTCGCCGTGCTGAGTGTGATTCTAGTGTTTAAAGATACGTATTTTTCATACAACATGGCCCCTAAACGCAAGCCAACTATTTCATCTGGTGCTCAACCGAAGAAACAGCGATCTGTTCCAATGCTGGAGGAAAAACTGGCTTTGTTGGACTTATTGAGAGACGGTATGTTGGTCTCCAACGTGGCGCATAAATATGGCCACAACGAATCTAGCATCCGTGCCATCAAGATTCAAGAGAGAGAAATTCATCAAGCCGTGGCATCAAGTGCTCCAATAACTGCTAAGGTGACGAGCCAGGCGCGTGATAAGACTTGAGTGAAGACTGAAAAGGCATTAAACTTATGGCTGGAGGACATGAACCGTAAACGTGTGCCTATCGATGGCAACACATTGCGAGAAAAGGTTCTTAGCCTCTACGCGCTGTTCAAATCTCCCACCAAAGAGGGACAGCCTTCTAATGAGAAGGAATTCAAAGCCAGCCAAGGTTGGCTTAACAGTTTTAGGAACCGCTTCAACCTCAAAAATGTGCAGCCTACTGGTGAAGCTGCATCTGTCAATGAAGAGGCAGCAAAAGCCTACCCCGAACAATTAAAGAAAAACATAGAAGAAAAGGGCTATCTTCTGGAATAAGTTTTTAATGCTGATGAGACTGGGCTCTTCTGGAAAAAAATACCCAACCACACTTACACTTCAAAATCAGAAAGACAAGCCCCTGGCTTCAAAGCAGCTAAAGACCATGTGATTGTGTTGTTTTGTGGCAATGCAGCTGGGCATTTAATAAAGCCGGGCTTGCTCTACAGGGCTGCAAATCCCCGTGCTCTAAAAGGCAAATTTGCTGAAGTGTTCCAAGCAGCGAAACACTTGAATTATTTAATTTCTGATCCCTCTATGGAATGAAGCCTCAAAATCACAGGTAGTATTACGGACTATTTCAGACCGTATCAAGGAATGTTTGAGCAGCTCAAGAGACAACAGCGATAGTTGCCAGTCACCATGTTTTTCAAGAAAAAGCAACTAGCAGCAGATGAGCCTATGCAATCAACTTCTCAAGCTGAACCAGAGCCAATCACTTAGTCTACGACTCGCTCTCTGTCACCTCCGTCTCCTGGATCAACATCAAGCCCTGACGACCCTCCAATAGTGTCGTCAAGGGAAGAGGAAGACTAATCATCGGAGTGTGTATAGCGCCCATCTTCATTGTTTCATCGTTCATCATACGGGCGCTGTACTAACCATCATCGTCATCATTCATCGTCGTCGCATCACCATTGTCATAGTTGTCGTATCACCATTATCATCGTCATTGTAGACTAGCAAGAATATCCAGGATGAACGGAGTGGTTAGGTTTCCTATTTTCCTTTTTTATTCTTCTCGCTCTCTCTCTTTTATGTAATTAAAAATACTGTAAAATTATATTTTGCATATGTACTCTTTATTATATGCTGTACATTACTGTATACATTATATATTTATACATACAGTGTTACTGTACAGGGTTGTATACACAAAACCATGTACAATATACTTTACTTTATGGGCGATTTAAGGGATTTTCAAGGGTAATTTTGCCAATATGCGATTTTCGCCTTACACGCTGACTTTAGATGCGTAAGATGCGACTCCCCTGTAAATCCTTGGTCTCTCTGGTGAAACTGCCTGGGTCATCTCTGTCCACTGGGAACTGGACTGAAATGTCTAACTAGTTTCACACAGGTCAAACATCAGTCTTCAGCTGGTAACAACTTTCAGCAACTACTGATTCAAGGCACACTTATACCAGAGATCTCGAGGTGAAATACAAAACTATCTAACTACAACATACAATGGAATACATGTAGCCTGTAGTTGCATCTAGAAATACATTTCAAAGGTAGCTTGCTTATGAATCAAAGAATATTAGAAAAAAACAACTCCTGCTAATTCTGAAAAATAAAGATTCACTTGTGGGAGACAAGGGTAGATAAGCCTCTTAAAAGCTTAGTTTTGTAATCCACCAAGGTCAGTTTACCATGGTAACACAATTACCAACAGCATACAATCACATGGCATTCCTTTTAATTCCCAGCTGTTTACATTCACAAATCAAAATAAGAGAAACATATCGAGAGAGGGACTTTAAAATGCAACTGAAGGAGTCTGGATGACGCATGGGATTGGTAGCAGGACTTCTGAGAACTAAAACTCATTTACACACACACACACACACACACACACACACACACACACACACACACACACACACACACACCACTAAAAGAGGAAAGGTTCAAAAATCAAGGAGTGATTTAAAAAACAGATAAGCTCAGTCCTGATTGTGTCCTGACACAGGCAATGCAGGAAATGTACCGGTATATTTCTTGTGCCCACATATGGCTGACTTAATGAAATGCTTGGCAATAAAAATCATCTCTTTAGCCAGCTGGACCTGAACTTTGCATTATTGAAATGTGGATCCAAATTTGGCAGTTCAAGTCCATCTCTTTGGATTTGTAATGGAAATTAGTAGGCCATAACTTTTACTTACCAACAAGGGGAACATGCAGGGAAGAGCTTGTCAAAAAATTTCTATTGAAACTGTTTATTGACAGAAAAGTACGTTTTCAAGAAATACCACAGCCAAGGACGCCCATGATGCTCCCCAGAGGCTCCATAAGAGGGGAGATAGTGATGCATTATGGGAGATGTAGTCCACTCAGGAAGCTTAACCAATAGAGGCACCTGAACTGCAACTCCCATAAGGTGTATCACAAAAGAAAATTTTGGGTTTTGGTGAACATTTTCATATTTGATTTTTGCTAAAATATTGAAATTTTCAGTGGAAATTT
Organism: Trachemys scripta elegans; assembly: GCF_013100865.1. NCBI lineage: Eukaryota > Metazoa > Chordata > Testudines > Emydidae > Trachemys > Trachemys scripta. Next base: position 92,882,007 of record NC_048299.1, read on the forward strand.
TTTTTCTGACTTGCTCTAATACAAAACTGTCAACTCAGAAATATCGGTAATAAAAATTGAGACACATGTATGTTTCAGCTCATAGTGTGGAAATGCAGATTGACTGAGAGCAATGGGTTGTCTTTCTTTTGTTGTTGTTGTTGTTGTTGCAATCATGCATTCATTATGGCCACTTAATGCAAGTCTGCTGTAGACATTCTCCTCATGTTTTAATTTGGCTGGCAAAATGTGAAATCGCTAGCCGCCTAAAGTTTCAATTCCACCTAATCTATCAGAGGCATATTAGAGCAAGTGAAGTGAGGGGGAGTAAACAAGGCAGTGAGAAAGATTTTGGGAACATCATAATTCTAGGCAACATTTGTTGCAGACACTTTCTGTTTGTGATGGGACATATGAGATGATCTATCTTAGTACCACACTCTGGGTGCTGTGTTAAATTAGAGTCGTGTGTGATGCTGGACTTAAAAAAAACATTTCTTTTTATATTTCAGCTGAGAATGTTGGATTTTTTTTATTGTATATCTTTTGTAGTTTTTTACTCTATTGTATGTAGAAATCTATGTAATCTACTGTGCTATATACAGTAAATACTTTCTGCAATAATAGCTCTGCAATTTTGAAAGGTCAGTAAATAAAAAAAACCTAGTTGATCTACCGGTATATGGACTCAATCTTTCAAGACTATTGAGTGAAGTAAATTTAGTATAGGAGTTAATATTTAGATAGTCCCAGAACCCCATATGTAAACTGGTGATGCTCCATTGAGGATCTGTCTCACTCTATCTAATTATTAGCTCCTACACCAAATCTTCAAATCATACAAAAGGTTTCCTCATTGTTATGGAAAACCTCTAACACAAGAAGGTTGACACAGAGCATTTTGGATGGTCTAATGGAACTGTGCTGATTTACACCAGCTGAGGTTCTAGAACCTGGAAGAAACTGCTACAGTAAGAAGGTCAGAAGGTGAGTGGGTGCTCTCACGCTTTGTTTAAATTTTCCTGTGTTAAAAGTTTCCCTTAAAGATGAGGAAACCTTTTGTATGATTCAGAAAAGTGATTGTTACACTCACAGAGACAAACGATATGAATGCAGCACAGCTTGAATTCGAGATGGAAGGCTCGGTGGATTCTGTTTGGAGATCAACGATAATGAGGATTGAGGTCCCTCCACAAGAACTTTCTCCTGTGCTAACAGTTTCTTTCTTCTTGCAAGGGAAGGTGAGAGGTGAAAATTCCATTGCTGAAACTGCCCTAGTGCTTTATTTTCTCATCTTGTCTTGAAATAGGCCTCATCTCTTTTTCTTTTTTGCAGCAAAATAAGAAAAGAAAGATCATGGTGCACACTGGCAACACTGCTTTGGTTCCAGCAACATCAGCAGCCCATTATATTTGAACAGAAGTTGCTACCTATTTAAGGCTGTGGCTATACTACAGACCTTACCACAGCACAGCTGTACCGTTGCAGCTGTGCAGTCTCCGATATAGCCACTCTATGCCAATGTGAGAGAGTTCTCTGTCAACATAATTAAACCGCCTCCAACAAGTGGCGATAGCTATGTCGGCGGGAGGGCGTCTCCCACACCGGCGCTTCTGTCGGGTGAAACTTATGTCGCTCGGGGGTCTGTTTTTTTCACATCCCAGGCCGACAAAAGTTTTACAGACAAAAGTGTATATATAGCCGAAGTCATCAAACAGGAAAGAAGCATTAATAGATGTAAAAAGCTGGCTTCCTAGTGGAGGTGTTCCATCTTGTCCACCAAGAAGGCCAATTAAAACCAAATGAGCCACTGTGGAACATCAAAGAACGAAGGCTTTGTTAATTGCATTCCTCCCCACTGCAATGGAGAGGAGATGTGGGCATGAAGTCATCCCATCAGCCTGAACTCTGGTGAAACAGGAATAAAAAGCCCTAACAAGAAGAAACTATCTGTATGCTGCTTGGACTTTGAAAGAACAAGATTTCTATGCATAAGCAAGGGATCACCAGCTGCTTAACTTGGGTTAAAGGACTTGAGAGTTTTTCTTATTGTAGACACTTCTATTACCTTTTGGAACCTAAGACTGTAACTCATTTGTGTGTGTATATTTACCTGCTTTAACCATGTATATAATTCTTTTATTTCCTTATCCTAGTTAATAAATCTTTAGGTAGTTTATTATAGGACTGGCCACAAGCCTTGTCTTTGGTGTGAGATCTAAGGTGCAATTGACCTGGGGTAAGTGTCCTTTGGGATTGGGAGTAACCTGAATATTGTTGTGATTTTTGGGGTAAAGGACCATCTGTCACAAAGGCAAGCTTGCCTAGGTGACAAGATACATCGGAGTACCCAAGGGGACCATCTGTGACTCCATAGATAGGCTGTTAGGGTGCATGAGGAGTTTACACTTGATACTTGATTGATGAAATCTCAGTACTGAGCTCACAGCCACTTTGGGGTTTGTGCCCTGCTCTTAACAGTCTGCCCCAATGTTGGTTCTCATGCTCTTGAGCCAATGCAGGGCAGTATGACACCAGGATTATTGAGAACGTCCACAATTACATTAAATGAGATAATATGTTATTTTAAAAAGTCACAAACCAACCATAACTAACATGGGCTAGGAAGAAACTTCCCCTATGGACAGATTATTCCATAATCGTCCACCATGGGTTTCCTTGCATGTCATGTTTGCCAGAGATAGGAAACTAGACTAAATGACCACTGGTCTGATCCAGTTTGACAGGTCCTATAAGATGATGGGTAGCATTTTCCAAAGTGCCGAAGGGACAGATTTTTAAAGGGATTTAGGAACCTAAAGGTGCAGATAGGCATCTAGTGGGAAAACATTGAGATTAGACTTGGCGTGTGGGGAGAGAACTGGTATTTGGATGGGGAGTCCCAACAGTGAGTCTAGGACTGACTGGGTATGGAGACTGGGATGAGGAGCGAGGGGTGGGGAAGAGATGGGACTGGGACCAGGATAGATTGGAGGGGATGGGGCAGAAGGGATCATGCTTGGGGGGGAACAGACAGAAAGACCTGTGACAACTAGAAAACACTTCCCTCAAGAGCTGGGAATAGAACCTGAAGTTCTTCAGTCTTGACATTCCTCTGCTATCAGCAAATATCTGAGAAACCCACTGTCAAAGTCTATGTCTCAGCCCCCTCCAGTGCTGGTAGTTGGGATTCCCTCTGAGACCTTTTCCAATTGGCTTATCCGGAACACCTTGTCCAGTTCTGGGAGAACACTTCACCCAGTTCTCTGGGATCCCAAACACTCAGTTCAACTCCAGATTTCATCACTCAGGTTCCTTTATTTGGCATACAGCAAAGCTATTCTGAGTTGATCAGACTCAAGCAGCAAGGGTGCGTACAGGGTGAGTGAATTAAAGTTTGATTGATGGAATTGTTTTACTATAAGTCTGTAATACTAAATTGTTCTTTGAATTTTTGTTAGAATGTTGTGGAAGTTAGATTAGTAATAGCAGGATTATTTTATTTAGCCTTATTTTACTATAGTAGAAGCCTGTTTTTAATATTGTTTTGCTGTTCTTTGTGAGAATGTGCTGTTCCTTGTATGAATTAGATATGTGTGGTATGTGAGCAAATAAGAGAAAGGACGCCAGCAACAGATGGGCCGAATTGCAAAAAAGGGAGTGAAGAGATGGAGACACCAGTATCATCTTGTTCTGATGGCCGAAGAAGCATAGATTAACAACCCTAAAAGTGCAAAGGCATCCGCCCTAAATCAAGAACAATTCACAAGAAAAGGAGATGGAGAATGAATTGAAAACAACCACTTTCAATAATAAATTATTACAGCATGACACAGCAGGATCCATAGACTGACACGAGAATCAACTCCTGTAAAAGAGGGGCAAGAGCCAGGAGGCTTTGGGTTCGTTCATGTCCGACAGAGGCCCAGCTCCCACTCATGTTCAGTCTAGCTGGCCACTAGACTGACTCAAGCAACGATTAGGACTGGTAACTATAACACCAGCTGCAGAACCTTTCGTGTGTGTGTGTGTGTGTGTGTGTGTGTGTGTGAATATATGCATATACTTACTGATTTTAATACTTGTTTAGCATTTTAAATAAAAGCGTCATATTGCCTTGTTCCCTGAAAAAGATTCCATGAGTTTCCATAAGCATAACAGGTGTACCACACATCCAAAGCTATACAGAAAACCTCTTCCTTTATATACATTTACACATTACATTGCATCACATGTTTTTGGATTGGGTTGGTTACTTTGTATGAACCAATTCCTGTGTAGCATGCTCCGTCCCTGCTTGACCTACTCTGTACCTCATCTCTACAGTCCTAACTTATCTTGTCCATTGTTATCTTGTTCGTAGTAAATGGTTCCCTGCGTGTTCTACCTCTTATTTTAGCTGGATCAGACATTGTGTCTGTTTAGCCTACTGACCTATTTACTTATTTAGCACAAACATTCTGTTTTCAGCCGAATGGTCTGTTTACCTCCTTAATTCTATCCTCCAAGAAATGAGGCATCCCTCCATGTATTAATTATGTCATGTCAGGCCAGGCCTCAGCTACACTGAGCCACATAGTAGATAACAACCTACTGCTGCTATCAGTTAGTCTCTTAGCTCAAGCGACAGAAGTCTGGGCACTGGATCTGAAGGTTCCAACCCTGCTGATGAACCTGGGTGTCAGAATGAGACAATAGCCTTTTTCAACTCCAGAGCAGGTCCATCTTGCACACTGGCATTCTGTGAGCAAAATAAGGTAATCAAATAATAAAAGACTGTTTCATAAGACATATGCACAAGGGGGTTGAATTAAAGTTGCTCAGGCAAACTTAATTCTGGCATTTCCTAACATATGAGTGCTTGACTTTGAAGCCTTTATATTCTTTTAATGTAGCTGTTCTGTGAGTAATATCTATAAAGGATAGAAGGGAGCTCTTTGAATGGCAAAGCTTGAACTGACTGCCTTGTCCCATCTTGTAAATATCTGATATATTATTCTGATCAGATTCTTAATTGTAAATCAGAAGTTCAGTGTGGTCTTGATCCTGCACCATTGAAGTCAATGGGAGTTTTGCCATTGAATACAAGGAGTATAAGATCAAGCCCTTTAACAGTAGGCTAGGGCTTAATGGCATATTGAAACACACTAATAGTTTCTAAGTCAATAGGTCAGATTGTGAGCTAGCTCCTTACTCAACTGGTGAGCACTTACTCAATATGAGACACCCTCTTTAAATCAAGGGACAATTCATGTAATTGGACTACTTATGTAAGTAACAGCTCACAGTGTGAGTGGTTCACAATCCTGCCCAGTGTGTTTTTTGGTGGTGATGTTTGGTTTGGTTGTGCAGTGGACCCAGACTCCTCGTGCACTGCAGTGAACTTGTGTCCGTGCAATTCCATTACAGAGCACTTCGCCTACAAAACCACTGCACTGCACTGCACAGTGCAAAGAAACTGCCAGAAACTGTGCAAAGAAATTCCACCTTCATAATAATAAAAATAATAATGATACGGGATGGAGCTTTCACCCTCAAAATCCTTTACAGACATTAACTAATTAACCTCCCATGTTTGAACATTCCTGCTATCGTTGGAAGAGCCTGGGGGAATTCTGTAGTAAAGATTCTAACTCATCCCATTAAAATGTAGGGCAAAGCATAGAATGCAGTCACCTTTACTCACCACTGAGTGTTAAACCATTGCTTTAAATATTTGAGATAGCACCTATTAACAAACAGGAATGAAATTTACCTCTGTGCAGATGACCAGCACAAAATCTTTATATCATTTATGTCCTACTTAAGCTCTCAAAATAGGACTTAAGTGGTACATAGGCCTTTTACACAGGAGTGAATTTCACCAGAAGGCCCTGATCCTGCAAAGACTTTTACATATGCTTAACTTTATGCAGTGGGAGTCCAATAGGAGTACTCACTGTGTGTAAAGTTAAGCCCATGCATAAGTCTTTGCAGGATCAGCATCTAAATAGATATATATTAACAAATGCTCAACTTCTATTCACTTCAATGGGAGCAGTGGGAGACCATTACTGAGCACTTTTGAAAATCTCATCCCTAATTTTTTTTTGTAAATTTCTTCTTTGGTTATATTTTGATTAGATCTGATTTTTTTTTATTTGATTGAATATACCAGCGGTAACTAGCACAGCTATTCCTCTGAAGAATGGGCATAGTGAGTATGAAACAAACATTTAAGTAGTTGAGTTCTACTGATGAAGTGTATCCTCCTCAATTAGCAAAATAATAACAAATTAAGTTTTTTAAATCATCCGATTGGCTGTATAATGGACTTTGAGAGATCATAAACACCACAGGACAGAAAGGTAATATGTGAAAACTTATTGCAAATTTAAATGAACTGGAAAGGACTTCTGTGCCATTTGAAGGAGAAAGAAACATATCATGAACTGGATAAGAGAACCTGAAGGAGGACTGTTCGTCAGTCAGTCAGAATCACCCTAGTTAGTATCACTTCACTTACAGACTATGAGTGGGGCTTTTCAAAAGCACTCAGCATTTGCCTATCTCGGCTCCCACTGAATTCAATGAGCATACACTGCACACATGTTCAGTTGTCTTTAGTGAGAGCAGAGTTAAGACAATGTTGAGTGCTTATGAAAATCCCACCAGATGGTACAAATTAGGCCAAGGTTTGGACTGAGGGTAGGTCTACACTTACCTCCGGGTCCGGCGGTAAGCAATCGATCTTCTGGGATCGATTTATCGCGTCTTGTCTAGACGCGATAAATTGATCCCGGAAGTGCTTGCCGTCGACGCTGGTACTCCAGCTCGGTGATAGGAGTACGCGGCATCAATGGGGGAGCCTGCCTGCCGCGTCTGGACCCACGGTAAGTTCGAACTAAGGTACTTGGAATTCAGCTACGTTATTGACGTAGCTGAATTTGCATACCTTAGTTCGAAGTGGGGGGTTAGTATGGACCAGGCCTAAGAGAAGTTGAAAAGGAAGTGGAAAATGCCTGAGTGACAGACTGAAAGTAAGAGAAGAAATGAGGAAACTCTTAAGCAGCTGGGAAATGGAACAATTTGGAATGTGTTGTGTCCTGATCTGGCTTCAGGGAATTAAAAGTAAAGCCTTTTCTGATACTTGGATTGGGATTGTTAATAGTGTACAAATTGTCAACCAGAGAAGTTTCTGTAATCTCTGTAAGGATCTTGAGGGTACTCAGCACTTCACATGGACAGTTTATCTTTTACAGATCCAGGGCCTAAAACAGGGGTATACACAGGTAGAATGTCTTGATCTAAATCTATGTAACTTTAATCAGTGTAAACTAATTAAAATTAAAAATAAATTTCAAAATTAAGCTAGAACATTCCTTGTAGATATTTACATTTATTAATATATTATTATTGCATGTGTGCAATACTGGAAAATCCTAAGTCTCATTGAAAAATATTAAAATTGATTACATCAATACAAATACATTTTGTGTGTATGTATAGCTGCATGTGCATGTATATTTGTGTATTTTAGGAGAGCTGCCTCAAGAAGAAAAACATGTCAATCACTGGTCCTGAGTTCTATTCTAAGTTCTACCACTGATCTGTTGTGCTCCCTGGAGCAAGTCACTTCAGGTTCTCTGCCTCGGTTTCCCCATCTGTAAAATGTGGATAATGATATTTCCTTGTAAAGCACTTTGAGATATAAGACTGAAAATTGCTATGAGCAGTAGTATTATTAAAACACTTTGTATTGAGATGAGGCAATTAATTCTGGCCAGAATAGAGTACTAACAAGCAGGCATTTATGTAATTCTTGAAATTTTCAATGTATAGTGAAGTAAGATGACCTTTGTTCCATCTTAGTTATTGTTCTATTAATATGTTCATTGATCTTGAGACTTTTTTTTCCAGTGATTATATTTTTAAATCATATTGTTTTGCTATAAGTACTGCTTTCCAGTATAGAAATGCTGTCCTAGGTATACTTGTGTTTTTGCTATATTGGTATAATGCTTCACAGCATTCACTCCTCTGGGAAAAGAGAAAGTATGTGAGTTTGGGTTTTATTTATTCAACTGTTCACTAGACCCAGGTCCATTTTACGTTGCACTGCAGTGTTTTATATGCTCAGGTTCGGGGCAAGATACAAACATCCTTCACAGTAAAGCAAGTTCACAGCTGATACTCTTTTTAAATCCAACCAGCGTTTAAATATTAATCATAGAGTAATATAGGTTTGGAGGGGAAGTGTCTGTACCACATAAATAATTCTCACTGCTTCTTCTGAAGTATATTATCAAATAGTACTGTATGTTGATTTCACGCTAACTTCTCTCAGTCTGTGGGGCTCAACTTTTTACATATTATTTATTCTTTCAATAGATAGTGTCCCTATCACATATCTCTACGTGAAGTTACATTAAAAATGTAAAAACACGCTGTAACCTAGCCCGATTGACACAATGAGCCAGTTTTTCTGCTGCTGTATAAGTCAGTGTGGCTCCAATAGAACTACCCTGACTTATGCCAGCTGAGGATCTGATACACTATCAATACTCTCCTGCTTGGTGCAAGGGGGTGAACTGTCTTGGGGCGGCCTAGCCCTAGTGCTAGCCCTCTGTACAGGGATGAATTTCACACAGTAAGACTAGTGTTTACAGTTAGCAATAAACCGATAGATTTATTTCCTGATGTCCTGATTTTTGTGTGGGGAAGAAAGCACTAATTTAATCCTGCAATTTAAAATTTGACACTTAGGTCTTAAATAAAATTCTCTGATTGATATTAGCTGAACAACATCCTTTCCAAAACCTCTTTTGGAACAGGGCATTTTAAATGGTTATAACTCAAACCCACTAATAATAAACTCACCCTATGCAGGAATCCACTACAAAGGGTTGTACCCCACTTAAGTATCATTTAAGCATTATATTGAAGTCTTACATTGTACATAAGTGGGGCATAGGTTTTGGGCTGGCCCTCTGCTCCAGGCTGAATGACACTACATGAGTAACTGAATGCATGTCATTGCCAACAGAGAGCAATGTTCCCTTTGATACAGGGCCATCAAAATGAAAACGAAGAGAAGTCAGTCAATATTTACCCTAACAAGTATTGAGGGGCTAAGGCATATTTAAGCCTCCTTTGTGCCTTCCCAATCTGCGCTAAAGCTGGAGAAGCCACCAGCATAATGTAGGCAGCCCTGAAGATGTGCCTAAATTATAGGAACCTCCCTGGTCTGCCCAATGGGGTGCAGCGCTACCCAGAATCTCCAAAGGGCTGCATTGCTGCCCTCGGCATGCCAAGACTTGTGAAAATGTCCTTGAGAGGCAACCTTACCACTGTCTTCTGCAGTACCTGTGCCAGGGAATCCTCCCTTGGCTTTTAGAACCTCTTTACATCACTTAGCACTTTTACATGGTATAAAGGGGCGGGAACGGGAGGAGGCAGGGAAGGTTTGAGGATCTCTCTATAGGGTAATAAAACAGAGTAGATTTTGTCATGGAAATTGTTAAGATAAATCCAAAAAGCAGTTACATTTCTTTTGCTACTGCTGCACACTAAGCACTGTGCAGGCAGAAGCAGAATGGATAGGCATACAACATGGCATTTTGTGCCCTCGTCTCAATTCCAAAAGAGGCCCCTTACAATGCCTCGGTGGTCCAGATTGTCAGAGGTTTCCCAGCCCAATCATGCAAAAATTATGTTAGATGTTGAACAGTAAGGAAGAGACCTTATTATTCACCCAAAACATAGCAGGCAGGATATTGAAATCTAATGGACTTAGGCACTTGAGATTATGACTTTTAATGGGAGATGGGCACTGTTTCATTTTTCACGTGGTGGGTAATAACATGAAAGGACTCCACGCTTGAAAGCTAAACTGGCTCTTTATTAAAAGAACTATTCACAGAGCTGCTGCAACTAGCATTCTAGCCATGTGCACACAGACTGACTTCCTGGTGCCTCCTCCAAACTCTTCCCTCCTGCAGCTTGTGTTCCTCCCTCCAGTTCCATGGAGGTTGCTACAGGCACCTAACTCCCTCAGGCACTATTCAGAAATGTTAGCCTCTTTAGCCAAGGTTATTCCTTCCACCTCCCTCTCCTTGACCATCAAAAGAAAAGCCAAAAGACAGCCCACTCCATGTAGCCCCTTCAAAATCACCTCACAAAGCTCCTATCATCACCATGGTTCAGAAAACCCAACCTTGTGTTACAATGGCTCAATAAGTAACTTAAGAAATAAAATACAAATATTTTGAATTTTCAGGGTGTTGAGCAATAATGACTAAATTTCAGTGCAACTATTTAAAAAAAGAAAACAATGCAATCATTTCTAAATATACCTTTAAGTGGAATTAAATTACAACTTACCTTTAAAAGCAGAGATTGAAGACTGATGTGAGTTACTTCAGAAGGCAACTAGATGATACTGGAGTGTATTCATGTTGGGGCCACATCATGCTTCCCACAAACAGAAGAGCTCTTTCATACAGGGCCGCCCAGAGGGGGTGGGCAAGTGGGGCAATTTGCCCCAGGCCCTGGGCCCCAGAGGGGCCCCTATGAGAGTTTTCAGGGCCCCCACGAGAGTTTTCGGGGGGTCTTCGGCAGCAGGTCCTTCAGTGCCGCTGAACATACCTGGAGCGAAGACCCGGAACTTCTTCCACTCCGGGTCTTCGGCGGCAGTTCGGCGGTGGGTCCTTCACTCACTCCGGGTCTTCAGCGGCAGTTCGGCAGCGAGAGCTTCTTCCGCTCCAGGTCTTCGGCGGCAGTTCAGCGGCCGGTCCTTCACTTGCTCTGGGACCCACTGCTGAAGTGCCCGCAGACTCGGAGCGGAAGGACCCCCGCCGCCAAAGACCCCAGATTCCCTGAATCCTCTGGGTGGCCCTGCTTTCATACACAGACCAGGGGTTCATCTGGCTCCATGCTACCATCCCCCTTCCAAACGATTCTCTATATTGTAGTGGGAGGTTCATACTGGAGCAGTGGGTGGAGACTTGCCAGGGAGGGGTTTGGGGGCGTGAGCTGGATCGGGGATAGGAGGATGCACATCGTCCTCCTTCTAGCACCACAGAAAGTGAGGATAACATATAATACAGCCCCATCCTTTATTAGCTTTCCTGCTAGCCATCCCACTGTCTTGGCTGCCCATTGTCCTGACTTCCCATGAATCTATAGATATCCACACCAATCCTGGGGGACCTACCAGGTTTAGAGATAGGCCCTGAATCTTTTCTGATTCCTTCTCTCACAGCTCCCGCAGGTTTTTTGATGGGTGGGGAAGCTCTGGGGCTTACTTTACTGCAACTACTGATTTTGTCTGGCTCCACAGCTAGAGTTTTCTAGAATATAAAACTCTTGAAGAGTGTGGTAATGCTGTTGCATTGTCTAGTTTACAGTGTTTGCACAAAAGGGCTTTTGGTAGGGGAGATCTAACAATTCCCCTGTGACCATTAGAGATCTCCTGTTTTGGAAGAGGGGAGATATGCTTTGGGAAAGCCACACTTCCCCGTGAGGATAGCAAATTATTATGGTCCAAACATTCCCCTCTAGTGCAAAATCCTATGGTGGTAGTGGGTGGAATAATCCAAAAACTTCATGAAGAGATGCTTTCAGAGGCTGCCTGATGATTTACTTAAAGAGGAAGAGTTCATGGAACCCTCTGGTGAGTGCATGTTACAGAGGCCATTCTGTCCTGATCTACAGCGGATATGAATTGTTACAGCCTGCATCCAGCTCAAACTGTGGCAGCTTTGGCATTCCTGGTTCAATTCCTATGTGTTGGCCAAGATCATGGCTGTCACATGGGAGAGGTGCAACAAATCCCATGGATCCCAGTAAGTCCTAGGTGATGCCTCCTTCACTCTCTGGAAACTGTTCTTGGTTGCCCTTAGGAGCTGTGCTGACACTGGCTACTTTTCTTGTGGTTATTCCTTAGGTAGACCTATGGAAAACAGTTAGAACTGTGTTTAGCATCACAAACCATCATATGGATTTCTGCTTGAAAATTTCCCCGTAAGTGGCAACTGATTTCTAGCTTTGCCCCATCAGACCTTTCCCAATGTTGCAGAGCCCTGATTGAATAAAGTAATTTAGAGGGGCTTTTTTATACTGCTGGGAAGGGGGGGGGAGCACTATGCAGCAAATCTGCTGATCTGCGGCAGGGCTCTGCCCCAATCTTCATCACACGTGCGTCTTTTTCTGTTTTCCGCTGTGTAAGAAGAGAGTATCCATCCCCCATTTTAACATCCACTGCAGTAATTGTCACAAATAATATTTTGGTAACAATCTCTAGTTCCTTAGGATGTTTTGTTCCTCTATGAGAAATTGTGGGTTGGAGTTGCTTGTTGTTTTATTATTGATGGATGTACCTCTAAAGTTCCGGTGTTTTAGTTCAGCTCAAGTTCCAGTTGTTGTTGTTTTTTTTAAATTAATTGGTGCAGGTCAGAGAACTTTCATTTCCTTCCATCAATCACCAGAGGTCAGTTGTTCATTTTTCTGCCTTCAGGAACCAACTATAATATATTATCCCCCAAATCAAAGACCCTCACACTTCTTTTGTCATACAGTTCCTAAGACCCAAGATTTTCTTTCTGTCCCTGAAGATCTTGTTCACATGATATCCTGTTTTGGAAGAGGGGAGATATGCTGTAGGGAATTATCATACACGATGACTGGATGACCTTGTAAACTGAAGTAATAGAAATGGGATGAAATTTAATAGTGCAGAGTGCATGCATTTAGGAACTAATAACAAGATTTTTTTCTGTAAGATGTGATGTATCAGCTGGAAGTGACAGAGGAGGAGTGTATTGTTGATCACAGGATGACTGAGTCATCAATGTGACGCGGATGTGAAAAAGGCAAATGCAGTCCTCGAATGCATCAGGCGTGGTATTTCCAGTAGAGACAGGGAAGTGTTGGTATCATTATACAAGGGACTGATGAGACCTCATCTGGAATACTGTGTGCAATTCTGGTCTCCCATGTTTAAGAAAGATGAATTCAAACTGGAACAGGTGCAGAGAAGAGCTACTAGTATGAGCCGAGGAATGGGAAACCTGTCTTATGAGAGGAGACTCAAAGAGCTTGACTTGTTTAGCCTAATCAAAAGAAGAAGGGGAGATATGATTGCTCTCTATAAATACATCAGAGGGATAAATACCAGGGAGAGGCGTTATTTAAGTTAAGCACCAATGTGGACACAAGAATGAATAGATATAAACTGGCCATCAACAAGTTTAGGCTTGAAATTAGAGGAAGGTTTCTAAACCTCAGAGGAGTGAAGTTCTGGAACAGCTTTCTAAGTAGAGCAGTGGGGGCAAAAAAAACCTAGCTGGCTTCAAGACTGAGCTTGATAAATTTATGGAGGGGAAGATATGCTGAGACTGCCTACAACGACATGTAGCCAATCTGCGACTGCTAGTTACGAATATCTCCAGGGGTTGGTGATGGGACACTAGATGGAAAGGGCTCTGAGTTATTACAGAAAATTCTTTCCCCGGTGTCTGGTTGGTGATTCTTGCCCACATACTCAGGGTTTAACTGATAGCCATATTTGGGGTCGGGAAGGAATTTTCCCCCGGGTCACATTGGTGGAGACCCCAAGGGTTTTTTCACCTTCCTCTGCAGCATGGTGCATGGGTCACTTGCAGCTTTAAACTAGTGAAAATGGTGGATTCTTTGTAACTTACAGTCTTTAAATCATGATTTGAGGATTTCAGTAACTCAGCCAGAGGGGTCTATTATAGGAGTGGGTGGGTGAGGTTCTGTGGCCTGCAATGTGCAGGAGGTCAGACTAGATGATCAAGATGATCCCTTCTGACCTTAAAGTCTATGCATCTATATCTCATCCTGACAACAGTAATCTCCTCTTCTTTTGCCTCCCTGACACCCATCCACCCTCTCCCACCCTCCAGTCCATACAAAATGTAGTTAATAGGCTCATCTTCCTTGGTTGTCAATGAAGGAAGAATTTTTCAATGGTTAGAGCACTACTTTCTCTGTGCCTCACTTTTCCAGCTGTAAAATGTGGACAATATTGCCCTACCTCACAGGGCTGTGGTTGGGATAAATCCATTCAAGATTATAGAGTGTTCAGATACATTAGTAATGGGATCCATAGAAGTATCTAAGATATTGAACGTGTCCCCTCTGCTTTTGAATACTTCCCCTGGGTCCCTGTTTCCCACTGTAACAAAATTAATTGAAATTCAAGGGGAAAGCCTAGGGCAGAGCACCATCAGCTAGCACACTTTAAAGGTCTTAATACCCTTTACACTGGGTGTTACAAGGTGTTTTAAAACACATTCGCTAAAACTTTTAAACCCTCATCACCACCTTTTCCCTAGTAGATAGGAATTAGGGTTATAGGTCTAATCTAGCCTCCACTGAAGTGAATGGGAGTCTTTCCATTGATTCCAGTGGACATGAGATCAAACCCTAATATACCAGGCACAGAGGATTCTAATGCAGTTGGCATTCTGACAAAGATATTATAAAGATGTAATTGGGATAATTGTTGCCTACAATGCCTATTATATATTCGTTTTATTTGATTATGTGTGGATCCCGGTTTCTCTGAGCAAAATGGCTGGTTTCTGCTTTCTTCTCGCTTCTCATGCTAATTTCTAATGCTCCTTTGAACTTAACTGTCAAATAACTGTCAAGATGCAAGTTCTCTTTGCTTACATCTTGAAGAGAATAATGTTCCTTTGCACAGTAAGGACCCTCTTCTCCTAGGGGGTTTCTCAGCTGTCTTTCCCCTTGTAGTGTTAGAACAAAAATCTCTCTACTCTTTTCAGTCATAGTCTTAAATAAATGATGACCACATTTTCACCATAATTCCAGTATAGCAATATGTCTGTGAAAACATAATCCCAACTATACATATAAAATGATGGGGTCTAAATTGGCTGTTACCACTCAAGGAAGAGATCTTGGAGTCATTGTGGATAGTTCTCTGAAAACATCCACTCAATGTGCACTGGCAGTCAAGAAAAGGTGGGAATCGTTAAGAAAGGAATAGAAAATAAGACAGAAAATCTCATATTGCCTCTATATAAATCCCTGGTATGCCCACATCTCAAATACTGCATGCAGATCTGGTTGCCCCATCTCAAAAATATATTGGAATTGGAAAAGGTTCAGAAAAGGGCAACATAAAATGATTAGGGGTATGGAACGGCTGCAGTATGAGGAGAGATTAATAAGACTGGGACTTTTTAGCTTGAAAAAGACATGACTAAAGGGGGATATGATAGAGGTCTATAAAATCATGACTGGTGTGGAGAAAGTAAATAAGGAAGTGTAATTTACTTCTCATAACACAAGAACTAGGGATCACCAAATGAAATTAATAGGCAGCAGGTTTAAAGCAAACAAAAGGAAGTATTTTTTCACACAACGCATAGTCAACCTGTGGAACTCTTTGCCAGAGGATGTTATGAAGGCCAAGACTATAACAGGATTCAAAAAAGAACTAGATAGGTCCATCAATGGCTATTAGCCAGGATGGGCAGGGATGGTGTCCTTAGCCTCCGTTTGCCAGAAGCTGGGAATGGGCGACAGGGGATGAATCACTTGATGATTACCTGTTCTGTCCATTCCCTCTAGGCACCTGGCATTGGCCACTATCGGAAGACAGGATACTGGGCTAGATGGACCTTTGGTTTGACTCAGGATGGCCGCTCTTAAATTCTTATATAAAATTTGATTTCTGGAGAGATGATATCCCTTTGTCACCCCAATAGTTTTCCATTTCAGTGTGTGCACAAATCAAGAGTTAGGATTAAATCTATGTTCTAGCTCATACCGAAAAGACCTTGAATCACATTTCAAAAGATATTTCATGCTGTAACTAGGCCCAGTGCAGAGGGCCAGCACAAGATCTGTGCACTGCTTACATTCTTACAGTGGCTGTCAATGGGCAACAAATCTGTCATCATTTTTATGCTGCTATTGGAGTACTACAACAGTCCTTCAGCATGTCTGAATAAAAAGATGTGTCTTTCTCAAAGAATCTCTATACATAAAGAGGTAGATGAATAAAAATTTCCAGGCCCCAATTCAACTAAGCATGTGTCTAATTTTAAGCATGTGTGAGTAGTCCCATTGAAGTCAATAGGAAAAATGTCAAAAGTGCTTAAGTGACTTTCAGTTGAACTTAGGCTCCTCAATCACTTATTATAGTATTGTTATTTATATTATGGTAGTATCCAAGAGCCCCAGCCTTGGATCAAGACCCTATTGTGCTCGGTGCTGTACAAACGCAGAACAAAAAGACAGTCTCTACCCTGATGAAGTGGGCATTCACCCACGAAAGTATATGCTCCAATCCTTCTGTTAGTCTTAAAGATGCCAAAGGACCCTCTGCTGCTATTTAGTCTCTACCCCAAAGAACCTACAATCTAAGTACTTAGACATTTTTCAAAAATTTTCCTAATGGAACTACTCACATGTACTTAAAGTTAGGCATGTGCTTAAGTACCTTGCTGCATTAAGGCTCCCACAACGAACACCTGTTGACTTTTTTGTTGGTAACAAAACATGAAACACTCAAAATCTTAGCACATCTGTATCATAATAATTGCCAAACTGTTTTGAGGGGAAAAAATAATGTTTCATAGGCAAACAGTGGGAAAAACAAACTAATATGTATTGTTTGCAATAGGAGACAACATATGTCTTTATACAAGCTGTCATTAATGAAAAATAACTTCTGTTTTTAGTGGTACCATGATCCTGAGATGGATCTTTCTTCTGTGAAAAAAGAAAAGACAGACCGGGTTATTTGCTAAAAAAAAATTAAATAAATAAAAATAAAACACCCCAAACATCCAGCAGGTTAAAAATATAAAACAAAATATATGTGTAGGAAAGTGCAAACACTTTGAGGCTATTAAACTTTCATGACATTTGATTGTGTTTGGGAGACAAAGTGGAAATCTATTGAAACTGTTTGGTTAGCTTTAACATTTTGCAACATAATCAGACATAGTATAGATTGTTATATTTTAACATTTTTTGTGACAACACTCACAACTATATTTTAATATTTAATAAAGACACTAATAAGTTTATCCAAATCCCCCCAAAATTAATTATGACATTTTGTGAATATTACCTTTGCATTAATGTTGAGGTTTTCCCCCTCTAGTTTTTTTTTCTTTGAACAAAAAGCCTTTGAATATTAAAAGAAAAGCCTTTCTTTGCAAGTGCATTGTTTGTTGATGCAGAAATATATGTTCAAATATTTATAACTGAGGCCTTTTTGAGCTTTGCAACATATTAATTGGCATTATGATGGCTATAACCCAGCTATAATATTAAAATAGTGTGGTACCCCTTATATCAAAAAGGTATTTTATATATCAAATTGGCTTTTATGGCAACAAAATAAAAATTAGTCACGTGACACACAACATAGGACAACATACATGACAAACTTAAAATTGAAGACAAATGGTACCAGAATTGTACATTACTATACAAGATAAGGCAGTAAAGCCATGCATTTTGGAAAATGAAAAGGTAAAGCACAGGGTTAAACATTTAGTTAGGCAAGATATTACTTTTTTGTTTAAAACTTTTAATACTACTTGATTAAAAATTCCTGTTAGGTTATTTGCCCACTTTGTTGTATTAATTTAGTTAATTTAATGCAGATTCCATTACTTTATGTTACCTTTACATTTAAGGTTACTACTGTAAGGGAACAAGGAAAACCCATGTTTCACATATTAGTGGCTAGGATTAGAAGCAGAGTTATCATTTCTGTTGCTTGGCAACCATATCTTCAAGAAAATTAAAAGTACCATTAGCTATTGCATTCCTGAAGGGTTAAAATAATTAATTTACCAGATTTATTTAAAGTAAAGTTACCACCTCAAGCATTTTGATGAGTTCTATGTTTTTTTCTGTTTCTCCGTTTCTTCCTGTGACAGGGGTTTCTGTAACAACTGTAACATTTAACTTTTATAACAAAGAGAGGGCAGAAGTGGGGAGAAAGCAGTGTAGGATGGGAGAGAGAGATGAGCCAAGAGAGATTAATGAATTCTGTGAGTTCATTTTAAAGTCCAAGGCGCAGCAGTGAGTTTAGCAAACTCACAGAGGAGAAAGGAAAAACTTGACTTGTATGGAAAATATTTGTAAAAGAAGGTTATATTATTAGCGCTGAGAATGGGACCAGGATTTCCTCCTTTGTATCTATATTAACGTAGTCAAAGATTCTATTTTGAACATACTAATTATATATATTTTTTCCTCCAAGAGAGGGCACTATTAGCCTTTCTATTAAATTTCTCTAAAAACTCTCCTACAAACACATAAATCTAAAATAATTTTTAAAGCTATGTTGTCACTAAGTACTGTTATATGTGTATTACACACATATTAGACCATATATAGAATTCTATAGGTTGCCCACCCCTTCTTAATGAATCACTTGGTTGGATCTTACTAAATTACTACTCCTCTTCCATTCAGGTGCTGCCTGCAGGAGATCTGTTTGTCTGAAAGACGTTTTCAATCACACTGGTAAGAACTGTTTCCTGGTTACATCCTCTGGATTCAACTTGCTCAATTCCACTGGGTATTTTTGGTCTCCAAAATCAATGTGGGATGTCACATTCCACAGTACTTGCAGTGCTATCAGCATCCACAGGGACATGAGAGAACTCTGAATTCCACTGCATTTGACAGTTACCTTATTAAAACCCATAGGGCTAGATATATCCACCTCGTATATACTGGTGTCGCTCCAAAGAAGTCAATGGGACCACGCCAGTTTGCAGCTTATTCAGTACTTTAAGTGTAGTTTATGCATTTACATGGCGGTATTTTAGTTCAAGCATCATTTTTTTTTAAATGTTAGCTGTGAAACAAGAATGAAAGTCACCCATACAATCGTCAGCACCCATCTAAGTGTGCCAGAGACAAACGAGTCCTTTCTTACTGTTGTGAAACTTTAATGCACATATCACTGTCAAAATCACTCCAAAATTACAGTATAAAAATAATGTTATATGGTCTGCTTACTATATTAAGCAAACATAGGAGGACTGCAACTTATGAGACTGATTCATCACTATATTGATCCAGCTTTACATTGATGTAACTCCATTGAAGTTAAAAGTCAATGATGTTACACTTATTATTAGTGTTACCATAGCACCTAGGAGCGCTAGTCATAGACACTTACATGAATTATAGGAGTACACCAGCAACTAGAGTAACACAGTGGGGAATCGGGGCCTAAAGGCTGTCAGGAATGACAGGTTACTGTGCATACAGAAACTGTTTTACAGCCTTTATTTCACTTGTTATGCAGAACATGAGCACAGACCCTGCTCTGCATTATGGGCCATCAGTGTGCAACATTTTATATATCTTTTTAAATCATACCATGTTAAGGTGTGCTAAAACCCAACAAGTTGCTTTCATTTTTTCAACTAGCTACACTGCTTTGAGCAATCAATAAGACTTTATGCTCCCATTTAAAAATTAGTTTTAAAACACAGGGCTTTCTGCATTGAGAGTGTGTGTGCTAAGTGAATCTTTAAGTCTGGATTTTAGTCCCCTGAAGACTGGTCTAAACCAAAACCCAAGAGCCAGCCCTTTCCCCGGCCCCAACATTGGGAAAGTTTGGATCCACAACTGGGGTGTAGTCAGTTGAAGGCGGGGTACCTTGTGATCTGGGTCCAGGGAGGGCCAGTCCACATGTGCCAGCGAGACCTGTCAAAGTATGGCTCAAGTCTGCACTCAGGTGGAGCTGCAAATAGTCTATCAGCCTAGGCTCTGGTTCAGAGCGGGGCAATAAACAAAGTCTCTCAGCTCCAACCTGTACTCAGGTCAGGCTGCAGACAGTTAATGAGCGCAGGCTCTGGTTCAGAGCTGGGTGGGAAACAAACTCACTCAGCCTGGGCCTGCAACCAAAGTCAGTTAACTCAGGCTTTCCTTCAGCTAGTCTGAGGGAGGGGGAGACTTGGGTGGCAGGGGGGACGCAGGCCCTCCCACTCCACTGTGTCCCAGCCCAGGGCCCTAAGGATGGCGGAAGGGTCTGCCACCACATCAGCGGGAATCCACGCCGCAATATGCTGACTCACCCTATGCCAGCGTTGCAGCCAAACGGGGTCTACTACCCCATGGCCATTTCCACACTCCCCCTCCAAGGGCACCTGCTGGTCCGGTGAAGTAAGTCAATCGGCGGGGGCCTCAGTTGCCAGCAGAAGCTCTGCCGGGGTTGGGCCAGCTGGTGGTCCGGGCCAGTTGTCTGCTTCCCCCGGGGTCAGGTCAGTCCAGGGTCCAGGTGGTCTGGGCCAGTCGTCTGCACTCTGAGAGCCTGCAGCCACCTCCCAGCATGAGAGTTCAGGGGAAGCGCCCGTCCCCTCCAGTGGCTGGGCCCCCACTGAGCTTCCGGGTCCTGCCTTTATACTTCCAGCCCTGCCCCTTGGCTTCTGGGGGCAGAGATGGGAGTAGGGCTCCGCCCACGTGGGGGTGGAGCCACCCTCTTCCTTTGTGTCTGGGGTGGGCCAGTCCACCACACTACATGAGGTCTACGGCATCAATCCTGCACCTGTATCTTTATGGCTGGGTTTCAGTGGACTCCCTTCATGGAGCCCCACTGAAGCCCACCCTCACACAGCTGCAGGATTGGGCCTTTGATTTGTACTGGAGCAGTGTAACTGATCAATTTCATACGTCATTTTTTCCCCAAACATTTATTTGAACATATTTTCCTCTACACAGTTTTAAAACCAAACCAAACACACCCTTGCTTGTCAAGGAATGTGATGTACACCATGAGTTTTAGGAGTTTAAACTTGTTTTGTGAAAAGGTTGATGCATTTGGCAACTGTTGACCAATATGGGCTGAATCCCACAAGGTGCTGAGCACTTTGGTCCTGATCCAGCAAAGCATTTAAGCCTATAGTTAAGCATGTGCATACGTGCTGATACTCAGCCCCTTGCAGGATTGAATCCTCAATGAGCAGAATGCCCTGCCTCTGTAATCTCAGCAAGGCAAGAACCCTGCCCTCCCACAAATGCTTCCCCCCCCGCCCTGGTTGATGACATTATAAAAACCATGAACAGACTAGCTCCAATTCAGCAGCCTCAGCTGGAGCTAACACCACACTAGAATATTAATGGCCTGACCCATCTAGCTGACCCAGACATTTCATTCCAGCAGGGTTTTCAATGCCAAAAAAGCGTCACTGAAGTCTCTCCCTCTGGCATGATATGCCATTACCCTCTTTCATCACTGCATTATGATTTTTTTGGCCTGTGACACGACTGAGATGGCTCTAATGCAAAGCACGTGGCATACAGAACCTACTGCATGGAGAGACGTTTCCTTTCATGAATTACAATGAGCAATTGTTGAATTATCTAGTGTATAGTCGTGTATTCCTACACAAATACGTGGCCAAGTCCCTACCTCATTACCAGTCTCATTTCACAATTTTGGAACCACAGTTGAAAGCCTTTCCGCATATAGAATTGCATATGTATTTTCCTTATGATGGGGGTGGTTAGGTTCGTTCCTGAGTTGGCAAGAAAGGTTAGGAAGATTTATAGTTGCTTGCCTAATTGTGAAGTTATAGAGAATCACCTGTGAGGAATTAATAACTTCCATAATATGTCAGGAAGTAGAGAACAATGCAAAGGGAAGCAGAGGGAACATGCATTAAGATCCAAATATTGAGACATATAGCCCCTAAATTGTATGTACTTATGTATATTTTGTGGGAAAGATTTAAGTTCTTATCACAAGCATGTACCTAACTGGCCACCATTACATCTATGCGGTTGCTAACAGGGCTAATGTAATTGTACAGTTGGCTAAAAGGAGAGATGGTTCAGACCCAAATTCCTGACATGGACATCTCCAAATTTTGGTACCATCAAGATCAGAAGAGCCAAATTTTATAGTGTAGGTCAGTCAATAATGAAACTATACACATCTGATGTTTATAAATAATCATACACATGCTTTTATCAACTCATTGCAGGTTCTTGCCCAAAGTGGGCTACACAGAAGTTTCCCTGATGAATACTTCTCTTTCATTAAGGGGCTGGTGTGATTTGTGAGTGAGACGGATATATTCAATTAGCCCCTTACATTAAAATAACCCCATATAATGCCACTTCTAATAACACAGCACCAAGATATAAATTCAGCTAGAGCTTTAAGCCAATAAGGTTTCATCACATACTTTCAACACTTAGAAGACATAAAGAGAAGAATGCAATGTTAGGGGAGTGCCTCAGAAAGCCACAGACCCAGTGGAGACCTGAGAGCACACAAAAAACTAGGAAACAGTTATGAGGATTTTATACCCCGCTTTCATGTAGCTTCTTGGATACCCAGCCATATTTGACCAGGTTCCATGATCAAAACAAGATTGCTACTTGCCTATCATCCATATGTGGCATTCTAGGTGTCCATAATCACACCTATACTTATTAATATTAATAACCTACATCACTTATGTCTTAATAGCTATATTTTATTGCAGTCTAACTGCCTAGTTACCAGCTTGCTAAAGCCATCCCCGGAGAATCCTGCAGTGCACTGTATCCTTTGTGGTCTCTCATTTGTGTCTCAGACTGAAAGTGCAGAATTTATGATCTAGAGTTAGCTTTTTGGGCCTCCAATCCTTTTAGCTAAAACCAGCCTTTAGCATGACTACCTCCACAAGCCTTACACTAATACAATAGGCCTTTAATCATAGCAAAGCCTAATAACCCAATCATAGGAATTACCTACTTGCCCCCTTGTGTTTCAGCTTAAGAAGCACTACACACCTATCAGTATTATATGCCAGTGGTGTTGTTCGACTTAAAGCAAGCTTAAAATAATACATGAGGCAAAGTCACAGCTCAACAATAGCTTGGGCCTAAAGTTGGAACAGCCTATGGGGATCACGTAGGGTGATCTAGTGCTGGATCGGCCTCTATGCTATCGGCCACCGTTTTATCAGGTCTGCTTTGGACTCTGCAGTGTGTTCCCTCAGTGGCCTCCCTTGGCAAATTCATATTTTTCTAACAGAATAATTAACTTTTAGAAATATTTTCCTCTAAGCTAACTTCAATTTCTCCTTGTTGCATTTCAATCATTACTCTGGGCACATACTCGGGGCAGCTAGCCCCTCCCTCTGCTCATCCTCCCCTCCCCCCATGGTTATGCTCTATTTTTAGCACATTACCTTGATTAGAGCTAGCACAGGTATGACTCCTTGAGCTGGGAATTACACACCGCACTCAAAGTGTAGACATACCCTCTGTGGCCATAACCAAATCCTCTCCTTTTATGTTTCTATTCTCAAGTATTTGTAACTCAAGTCATATACCCTTTTGCCACCTTTACATATTAACTTCCTTTGCCCTGTCTTCATAAATCAGACCCTCTAATCCCTTTATCCCCTTTCAATAAAGGGAGTGCTAGTATCACTCTTTAGATAGTCATTGATGTTGCTATCTCTGAAGTCAGTGGAAACCTATGGGTGCTCAGCACCTTTGAGTATCAAGCCTTTAACTTAGTTGCACTATTATGGATTTAGGACCCTAACTTTAGGCTTCTGTTTTTGAAGATCTTGGCTGTGGGTTGTATTCCCAGCTTTCCTACAGGCTTTCTGTTGGATTTCGGGCAAATCATAAAACTTCTTTGTGCCTGGGTTTTCCCACTGGTCAAATAGGGATAATAATGCTATTTCCTGCCTTATAGGGAAGTTGTGAACCTAAATTAGTATTTAGAGAGACAAAGTGGGTCAGGTAATATCTTTTGTTGGACCAACTTCTGTTGGTGAAAGAGACAAGCTTTTGAGCGTACACAGAGCTCTTCTTCAGGTCTCTGATAAGTATCAATAAAGTGTTCTGTGTACGCTCAAGAACTTGTCTCTTTCACCAAGAGAAGTTGGTTCAATAAAAGACATGAGCTCACCCACTTTGTCTCTCTGATACCCTAGGACCAACATGGCTACAGTACTGCAAATTAGTGTTTGTAAATTGTGTGGTGATCCTCGTGTGAAAAGTACTATAGAAGTGCAATGCATTAGTATAACCTGGGAAGGAAATTGGAGTATATTAAGAAACCCAAGCTGGATTTGCTCATCTCTAGAGCCCTGCATGGACACAAAATTTGTATCGTCAACCGATCCGCAAACATGGTTCGCGGATATCTGTGGATATCTGCAGATTTGCAGCGCTCTAATCTCTAGAAAGAACAAAGTACTACAAAATAGCAAAGTCATATTTCATTACTTTTATTAAAATAAAAATATCATGCATTAATATACATTAGACATTTCTGGGAACCAGTTATATGAATTTTAAGACTACATAATTTTCTGCATAAAATAAGTCAAGGTGGTTCAGCATGCAGCTTATGTAATGGAAGGGGCTGGGCAAAAGGTGCTGGAGTAGCTTTTTCTCTGTGTACAAAGTTCATCTCTAAAGAAAAAATTACTAATTTACAAATGAGTATAATGGGGACTTATCCAGACTGATCTTATGCTTCATGAATCCAGTTCCAACTCCTCTGACCTTTTACTATCTTAGCTACACAATGTATTTTACTCCTAGAGGAAGCCCAGGCTAACTTTTCTCTCTTCTACATATCCTATAGAAATCTCCATTACATTTAGGACTACGTGCTTCTCTTGACCCTTGTATGCAACTCCCATTTAATTCAACGGAGAGTTCCACCATTTGGATTAATACCCTACATCTGGTATGACCCTCACTGATATGGTTTCCCCTTCTCTGCAACCCTACTCATTCATGCTTTCATGTTGTTTGTCTGAATGTATTAAAACTAGATTTCATTGTTTGCTTTTTTTCATATGATTATTTAGTCTGTTGCCTGGAGTCGGGGGGTTGTGAGTTATATTTATTTATTTTTCCAGGCATTTTTGTGGTGTCATTTCCCCCCCTTACATACTGAAGTCTTTTGTGAGTTTTTAGTTTAGTTTTATTTTATGTATCTATATCCCCTTACCATGGATTCTTGCTTTGTTAATGCTGATGGAGAGATAAGCTTAAGAAGGGACTTTTTAAAATAGCATACAGTTTATAAATGGGCAATAGAGTGGGCCTCAAAAGCAAAATCTCCTGTGGATTTGAGCTTGAGGGTTTGATTTGAGCTTGAGGGTTTGCTTTGAGTTGGTTGCTATATTTGTGGTAAAAATGAAGGAGAGCCATCGCTGTGCATTTCAAAGAGTGCGTTTCCCTAGCATCTCGGTAAACAGCAGCTGCAATGGCCAAACCTGTTAGTTGTATCGTAGTGCACTATGAAACTCCAATAGTGAACACTGGGCACGAGGGCAGCATAAATGTACTAGCGAGAGGAAAGGTGCCTTGCTATTAAGCTCAGTAAGCTCTGGTTAAATCCCCATAGTGACACCTTTTCAAAATCTCTCAATGAAAGACTTTTAACATTAGCTCTTCCATGGCTATTCACCCTACAAACCAGCCAACCTGACTTATTCACCCCCACAAACACGATACAGTATATTACAATAAATGTTCTCCAAAAATTAAAAACAAGAAAGAATTATACACCTTATTTTTATCACTCGATATACAAACAATCTTTGATCAATAGTATAAATCATGCAACTGTATAAAAGACAGCATTTCTTATTTGTACAAATAGTGCTTTCATAGTTGATTAACTTTACAATGCTAAAAGGTACTCTCTCTCTATGGATATATTGCTTGACAGTTTACTATGACCAAGACATTACTCCCAGTTGATTGCATCATTACAAAGAAGCCTAAAATGGGCACTGGATCCGTTGGATGCATAGCGAGAGGGATTTTCCAAAGCACTCAATATTAGCCTCACTCTGCTCCCACTGAAATCAATGATGAAACTCCCAGTAAATGGAGTAGGAGCAGAATTTGGCCAACAATGGCTTTTCAAAACCCCCACCTTTCAGATAGATTCTAAGATATTAGAAGGATGTTTTGGAAAAAGCTCCAGGACCACTGGGAGGGCTAAGAACATGTACCGTATCACCTACATACGGACAAATCCCTCATAAAGCTATTGGTTAGGTTCAGAGCTGGGGTTTTTGATTTTTCAGCTTGTTCATAAGGAGGATGAATTTCTCTGAGGTAACAATGAGGTGGGGAGGGGGGGCTACATATATATATGGCAGAACATAAAGGACCAAAATCCTTGCTTCAGGCATTTTGCCACTGACTTTGTTGGGACCAGGGTTTGGTTCAATGCATCATGTGGCTTTTGACAGCCATGTTCCAGATTGTTTCATTCATTCTTAAAGAATCCCTTTCCTTGACTTTAACACTACTGAATGTTTGCTATACGTTCATTCTTAACTGTGTTATACCCGAAGAATATTACATCCTTCTCTCAAAGTCACCTTAATTCCCATTAACATTAATTGGAAATTATAACCATAATTGCCAGTCTATACGTTTTAAGGAAATACTGGTGCCCTGGAAACCTGGGCAGTGTTCAAAGCAGGCAGAACGTCTGGCAGGGAGACAGAAATGCGTCATGAAAATCTCATGCTTTTAGTTAGCATCCCATCTTGAAAGAAACAATGTAATCAAAAACATGTTTGCAAAGTGGCAGTCTTATCTGCCTACAACCTTCCCCAGTCACTTCATTATTTTCCACTCCATTTTTTTTTCTGACACTTCCAAAACCTGAAGTCCTTGTTCAGTTTTCAGTCAGTCCCTATTTGGTCCAAACTCCCCTTAATTTAACTAGAGTTTTGACTGAGCAGACCACAAGTCAAAATTGAATAAAGACATCAGATTTGGCCCGTGTGCTATGCATGGCTCCAGTTGGATCTCTGTGGGCAGATCCTTGTTCTCATGAAGAGGACTTCAGTGGGGCTCAGTGCAGATCCTTTTGCAGGATTAGGGGGCAATGATCCCCCCCCCTCAAATAAGAAACTGTGGAAGTGGTTATCAATTGGCATTTTGATTTATTACTTTAAAGCAAGAAAATAAGACACACTCTCTTTGGTCCTAAAGCAAACCGTTTAAAAAGTTACGTAAAGGTGTCTTGTTTTTCTTTTTGATAAATCTTTTTTTTTTCCTTATTTTATTTTATTTTATTTTATTTTTTTTAAAAAAGACTTTTAAAAGGCATATGTTAGAGCAGAGAAGAAACAAAACTTATTGGGAAAGCAAAGCTAAAAAAATGGGATTTCAATATAAAAATCCGGTTTAGTGGTGATTTAACAACAACATTACAAAACACTCGAGTTAAGTGGCAGTATAACTATACAAAGTTTAAAATTTCATTACTGTACATTTTCTTCAGGAAGGGGGATACAAAGAGATACATTTTCTCACTTTGTCCTGACTAAAGTGTTTTCTCACAGAGAAATGTGTTCCAGAAAAAGAAAAAGAAAAAGAAAAAGCTAGGGCAATTTTACCAGCAGACAGTGAAGAGGTAGCAGCTTGTGTGCTATAGTAGATGTTAACCTTCTAACCTGAAAAATGAATGCTTGTCAGGAAATGCAAAGTGTCTCATTGACATTCAGTTATTCATCACCAGACAGACTGAGGACACCTCATGCACTTCTCAGTATGAAGCGCTTGAATCATTTGAAGTCCTGTGGTCCTGTTAAATTGGATCTGGAATACACATACTTGATCTTCTGTGCACAGGATAAAATTCACATTTGTAGCACAAAGCCTGAGTAAATGGGTTTTGCACCAAACCCCTCCCCCCAACCAAACAAAAAACAACAACACCCAACCTATGTGGAAGTTGAGAGGATTTTTCTCCCAATCAGCAGGTAGGGCATAGGGCGCCTGCTTAGCCACTCATAATTGCTGCTATCATCATGAGCTGAAGTAGTAGGCAATGACTGCTGTGCCTTCCCCTCTAAGAAAATTTTGGGCCAGTGGATCTGTATTGTGTGTAGATTCCCTGGCTCTGGTCCCTCTATATAATTCTGCCTACAGCCACCCCATCCCATGCAGGCCTGTTTCCTTTCAGAGGAAATGCAATGCTATCTATCACTTTAGGGCCCTAACGATCAGCTGAATGGGATAGGAAGGAGCAGCAAATCAACCTTAAAGATTAAAAAAACTTGAGGAGCACCATGGATTCCAAATTGCTCTGACCAAAGAAATTCATCAGGTTATTTTGCTTCACTTGGAAGTGAGACAAGGGCATCGGACCCTGCAGAAAATTTGCTTTATATGATATAGTGAAACGTTTTCACCATTTCCCAAGCCAGCTCCTTCCCAGTGCAAAACAAAACAATTTACAGCCAAGTGAGCTATAGTACACTGCACTGTACACAGAACACTGAAAAACATCAAATGAACTTGAAAATTCTGACTTAAACCTTGAATTTCCCGGTATTTTGCAGTTTACCTTTATGATGTTGAAATGTAGTGTTTAAAAATAGCATTTTAACATTAATTTCATATTAGTTGCTAAGCTAGTGATTGTGGTATGGTAAGTACACACAATACTGTTCAGAGTCATTCCTTTCTATGTGAGAAATTAGAGGCAGCATTTTAAAACTCTTTCCCATGTGAGAGTTAAAAGCTGTTGTGCTCTGATAGGTCTCTCTCTATTCAGGCATATTTTTTAAAAAGACATTTTATGCACACAACTCCTGATAGACCACCCTTTAAAATGGTTCTGGGCTATCATGTATTAGTATTTAGGGAAACACTTTTATAATGGACCTGACTACAGACTCTTAATCATAATGGCATAATTGGCGCTGCTTTATTATTAATCAACTTGCAATTTTAACTTCCTTGCAAACTGCTCAAAATGAGAATCTGCGTTTTGCTCAGATATTGCAAGAACATTCTCCTTTAGCTACTCTCCTAGTTTTAAACGGGAGGAGCTTTGACCACTTTATAATGGAGACCACTCTGAATGCCCAGGAAAAATGTTATAGTCTACGTTATAATTAGGTTCTACTCTAATGCGGCAACAATTTATATAGCAATACATCTGTAATCACACTTTAAATATAATAAAAAACCTTTTCTTGTTATACAGACCTTCTCTATAATACAAAAACCACGAAATCCCATTCCAACACAGCAACTAATACCCTCGTTTGACAAAAACAAGTGAGCAACTTGGATACCAGTGAAATATTGCTTAATTATACCTACAGTCTGCTTCATATCAGTTGGATCCTGGGGCTAGATTCATAAATCTTCTAGCAAATTGATTATGGACAGATAAAGCTACATGGGTTTTGTGATACTTCACTGGCCACTTAGGTTTGTTTGATTGTTTTATTGTAGATCACTGAGTGGTGACACACAGCTGTTTCATAGTCATCATATGAAACTGTACGATTTATTCTGAAATCTAGCACACTCTAGAGGAGGTGATCTGTAAGAGATCTTGAAGTGTAATTTATCATTGCCTTTATGCCTGTGTACAGGCGCATATGCTCACTGTTGCCCTCTAGTGACTTGCCCACAGAAAGGATAGGGGACTTTAGACTACTACCAGCTGAGATGGTTCACCTTTATCTCAGCTATAGAGAGGCCTGACTAAATTGCCTGAGATGCAGAAGGAGAAGGGTTATAGTCCTGGATACAGTATAACAGCAGCTTATCAGGATTCCAAAACAAAGGTGAAAGTGACACAGAACTCCCATGGATTCGTTTAGATCGCTACAATACAAAGAGGAATCTTTGCTGCTGCACAATTTGTGTGCTCCAGTAAAAAAAAATCAGATCATTTAAACCACACATTTACTTATTTTAAATGCATTGAAATGGTTTGATACAATGAAGCTGAGCTGATATGCTAATGTGCTCATTGCCCTTCTTTTCTGCTCGTGTTTGAATAACTTAGGGCTGCCTATTAGGAAATCATGACACATTTATCAGAATTATTTAAAAATATTGTTAGTTCATAAACCTAGAGTCTGTGCTACATAAATTAGGATAGTTCATAAATTACAGACAATCTTGCATCAGAAGCTGGCTCCTATATTCTCTCTGCTATGTTTTCCATTAAACAATAAATAACAAAAGAGAACTCAGCCTTAGATTTCTTAAACACTCTTAAAGGATATAGCTGCGTGACACTCATTGGCTTTCGTGGTCATGTTACAAAATTCTCCAGGAACCATTTAAAAAATGTAGAGAGGTTAATCTGTATTAAATAGTTTCCATGCTACATAATGCTGGTAACTTATAGTGTTTTTTTTTTTTTTTTTTAAATAACCACTTTTAAAGCTAAAAATGTCTCTGAAACATTTTGGGAATAACATTGGCAAGACTGTAGGAAAAGCTGTAGTACTGTATTGTACTGTATTGCTTTGAGTAGTAGACTTAGTAAACGATCCATGACGTCTGTTGGAAAGTCGTCTGACAAATATACAATCCCCGTGTGAGCTTGTTAATGGGGGAAAAAAAAGATAAAAAGATTGTTAAGATGACTGTGTGTGTCTATGTGCGCGTGTGTGTGTCTGGCGCATTTTGAACATGGCATTAAAATTTTGCTTTCAGGTACACAAGTATAGATCTGGGGTAAACTGTACTTGAGAGCACAATTGTTTTCAATGTTTTAGTTACAAGGAAATAATACAAGTTGTTACATATTCCCTGCAAGGCTGTGGCTGGGCTCCAATCATTGTGAGTGAGATGCGCCCAAAGAGGATAACAATAAATTGATCACCTTTGCTCTCCAGCTCCAGACCCTGTACTGTTAGAGACACATTGTTATACGTGTACTGGTTTTCAATGACAGTCTGCATTGCACTGATCTCACATGAGAGATTTCACACAGTCAGTCTTCACGCTCCCCCCCCGCCCCCCCCAAAAAACCAGCCAAACAAACCTGCCATGACAACATTTTAAGGGATTTGGGCCTGATCCTGGACTCAAATGCAATATTTCAACTGGAATTTACATTGAGGTATTCCAAACATAGCAGAGAAGGAGTGAAATTTGACCATTCCCTGATTCTATAGGTTGCAATGATGTCTCAAGTATAAATGTTACATATTTTCTGTTACAGTTTTTATGTCATCTCAAGTAATTTTCCAATGATTAACTATTAATTATGGATCTTCGCATGCAAATCGCTTACTTCACATCTGGCTTCAGATCCAACTATTTGGCTAAAATATTCTTTCCAGCAAGGCAGTGGAGGGATGCCTCCATATTACTATTACTCTTTGTAATGCTTTAACTATTTTTTTCCTACTCCTTTCAAAGAAGACAGCAAAAATGTTAACAAAAGGTATTAAAAGAACTTCAGGAGTTTTAAAAACTACACACGACTTAAAGAGAACCAATCTCTGTAACTTTTTGTGCGACAATGGTTTTATGTACAATATATATATTGTATATTTATTATTAAACCAAATATTGATTTGGACTATTCCACTGTGACAATTAGACAACCAGACTTGGACTTCAAAGAAGCCTGTGGCATTCCCAGTCCCTGATTTCAGAAGAGTAAACTAAACAATTGCATTCAAACACTTCAGACTATTCTTTTTCCTGTTTGATTCATTATCACTGTATTTTCTTTACACCTAGCATAAAAAGGCCACCTTAACACAACAGTTGTAGTCGTGTAAGAGACAACAGATTCCCGCACAGTAATACAGCAATTGGCAATATTCTGCCACAAGTTTAACAGAGTATATTGATGTATTCCCCCCCCCGCCGCCGCCTTTTCTTTGCAATTTTCGTACAGGAAAAAAGTTTTTTTGACTGAGCTATTTTAAAAAAACCAACAAAATCTCATTTCCTTGGGTTGCATTTTTTGTCTTAGCCAAGTTTAATTTAGTGTAATTGCATTCTGATCACCAGCTCTCTCAAAAATAACCCAATTAACACCTTTTGCATTTCCTTGCTCTTTATGGAAAGTTTGTCCAAATGAGATTGAGACAAAGGGAACTGACACTTCATTTTTCAGTCATAGCAACATCTTTAAAAATTTTGTTAAAAATGTAATTTGACAAATCTAGAGCTAACCAATGGAATGGAAAAAAGAAAGGCTTGCATTCAACATACAGAAAACAGACTTGTGAGTACTTTATAAACATTTACAAACAACTCTTCTGTGTGCTGAGTTCTTCCTGCTGATCTCCAACAGTAGTGGTCAGTAAAGTAATGTGTGCTGCCATCCAGTCCTTGAGCTAAATACACTGTGGGTTATAAAATTCCACCAACCTGTTCCATTTTAAAAACTACTTCATCAAGCAGAATCTCCACACTTCTCTCTGACTCATTTTTTTCTTGTTTGTACCAGTACAGTAAATGAAGTCAATATTTAAGATCCAATAATTTGGAATAGCTATTCAACTTTCAAAGAGTTTGAAAAAAACAACAACCTCTTCTCAGGGGATTTAATAATGTATTGCTTCTTCTTTTTTTTCCTCGTGGTCCGAGAGTCACATAATAGTACAACAAGCAAGCATCTCATCTTGTAAAAGATCCAAAAATTCCATTAGAAATGTTTATAAAAATATGCATTGTAGAAAGGAATTCTTACAGTTAATCCCAAAATGGCTTTTTATAATCCTACCATTTGAAAACAAAAGGAATGCATCTGCAATTTCTTATCTGCAGGAAGTTCTTGCTCTAGTCCAACATGCATGCAGGTGTACAGTATGTGCCTAAGTTATGTACGTGGATGGACAAGGAAAAGCCCCAAATATATAGTAAAATGAGCTTGGTGAATTCAGCCCACCAGCTTGAAAGGAAAAGCGTGTCTGTCAGTGAATTGTGATTGCTCTTCTGTCAGTTCATAGCTTGATCTGCAGCAGCCAGGTGGTTCATCTGGATTTTAGTTTGTATTACTGCAAGAAGAGAGAGTTTTTCTGTGGTCATGCTGAGGCTTCAATGTATTCACTTTTTGGTGCTGCTACCCTTAAGTATTCAGGATTTTCTGCTGCAGGAACTTTAAAGATGCCATTAGCCTTAGTTTCCTTAGGAAAGTAGTCCTGTTGGTAGTCAGGATTGTCCAGATTTATTTGGTGATTGGCTGTTTGGTCCCAGTAGGGGGAGCTCTCAAAAACCGTTTTGACAAAAGGAGACTGGCTTGCGTTGAGATACTCTGGGTTGTTCACTGCTATGCTGTGGGAATTCTGATAGCTTGAAGCTGTAGAGGGCTTTGGGTTTACAGGGAAGGAGACGTTGTTGTAGATTGGATTCTGTTCTACAAATGCCGATGGTTTTTTGGGGATTGACTGATTGACATATTCTGAGATTTAAAAAGAAAGAAAGAAAGCAATAAAGATATGTAACTAATGCAGCCCTTTAAATGATCTGATGTGTATTTTTAATCACATGGAAACAATCTTTTCACACATCAGCCCACAAGTCTTTTGGATCTTTCTCAGGATTCCAAGACTAAGCCAAAGGCAGGAAGTTCCATTGAACAAAGGTTCAAGGAATCAGATTTTCAAAGCAGCCAAGGGAATTTAGCCACACATTTCCCATGGCTTTTAATGAAGTGTGTTTGCAGAAATCCCCATGAGTGTTCTGAAATCTGAGCCAGGGAGTTTAGCTGAGAGCAACCAGATATCTGGAGAAATACTTAAAGATAATGGAAATGCAATAAATAAATAAATAAATAAATAAATAAAAGACCAACAGTGACTGAGACCCCATATCCCACTATTACAATGCTCAATGCTGGTTCTTTCCCTTACTCAACTGCTGTACTATTTGAGGACAAAGCATTGCGAGTGTATCATTTTATGAAAACAGCCTTGTCACACTCTTACTGATCTTCTGGTTACAAAGAACTACTATACAAGTACATGTGAGACTGCGGTTAGCAACACTGTGTATTTCATTGTGCCATCCATTCTGCTGGAGTATATTTCTGTTCGGAAAGCAGTAAAACAGCAATAACAAGAAGCAGAGTTTCTACAATAAAAACAATGAAGAGGACTAAAGAGTTCTTAGAAGAGACTTTCTGAAATGTCTGATTGGTAGAAAAAAGAAAAAAAGCCTTGATAAGGCACCCACAACAAAAAGTAGAAATCTGATTGGTGGTGATGGTGGATGATATGTGGTTAAGAAGCTGTCAGAAAAGATCTAGGAAAAAATGAAAAGAAAAATTCTGCACAATTTCCCCATCCCCATTTATTGACCAGTGACGAAAAACTGTGGGGATCTTTAGGGATCCTTTGCTGAGGGAGGGGAAGGAAAATGATTACCCAGAGATCACCAAGAATCCTCAAAGATCTAAAAGAGAAGCAGATGGCATTCCAAGTTGCTGATCAATGAATGAACTTGAGGATCAGGTGATACCTAACAGATGTACTCACCTGGAGCAGGCAGGAAGCCATCATCTATGCTGTCTTCCAAGATGATGCCAGTTGGATCTGAACTGTAGCGCTGGACAAAGCTGTCATCCCTCACGGGGTATCTCTGCTAGGTTAAAGGTACAGGTTAAGAAATCGAGTATAGAATAGACTATTTCATAGAGGCTAGTGTGTACAGGTATGTGTATGTGCAGAAAAAAAAGGGGTGGGGAGGAAGAGAAAGCCAACACCTGGTGATGAAATTGAGGCACTATCTCTGCTAAATCAAGACTTGATTCTTTAATTCAGTTCACGACATTAACACAGCGATGAGATACTTTTAACAGTAGCTGCTCACATTTACTTACCCCATTTCTATCAATGCAGGTTGTGGCTGAATTGTTGCTGGTAGCACTCTTCAAAAGAGAGAAAGAGAGAGAAAAGATATTTTAAAAAGAGAAAAATATTGTCTGACCTGGGAAATGACTAATTCTAAATAGTTAGGTGTGTGAATATGGATGAAATATCATACCAATGAACTCAAGAGGGGAGTCCGGGATGTGGAGGGGCTGTTGAAAAATCCCTGGTGTGGAATGAGGTACTCGTCTGCATCAACAATGTCCTCCATGTCCTCCTCTTCCATCAAGGTCCGATAAAACTTGGAGTCCGTAGGGCTTGGCAAGTGCATTCTTTCATCTCCCTGTCAACCAAACCACAGTAAGAGCAGCTTGCTGGACACCCTCCTGCCTGCACTACAGCAAAGCAACTGATTTCTGCTGCTACTGCTGCTGTTCTCCTAAGTAGCTCTTCTTTCCACATTAAATGTTCTGAAGAGCACAATCCTGCCTTGGCAGAGAAATGGACTCAGTGGTCTAACAGGTCTTTTCCTGTAACTTCTTTGCTTCTATGAAAGATGAAGTAACCTGACATTCTTAGTCACATTTCTGTTCCTCATATCCATATTTATTATTTGTTCTGTTTTTTATTTTTAAGCAATATGGTAATATGCTAAAGTATTTACTGTAACAACTTGGAAATGGACTAGAACAATCAGTGTTACAGTTTTCTTTAACTGAAAGAAGTAGCATGAGACTATATTGTTGATGTTCATGTGGTCTGGTTTCTTTTGAGATTTGGTCATGGAATCATTGAACTCCTTAGCTTGCTCATCTGTGAGCATACCATGTGTATTATTTCATATTTGCTGTTATTTCCCCTGGGCATCTTTCTAAGTGACCGTTTGACATCTTGGTTTCCTGGTAAAACAAATTGAACAATACCTGTATAACAAGATAGCGCTGAGGATCTCGAGCCATTTTGGAGAATTCTGATATCAGCTCACGAAACTTGGGGCGACTGTCTGCATCTATCATCCAGCCTGAAGGGACAGTATGGAAAACAAAGCACAAGTCAAATGATCTTAGCTATTAAACCTGAAGAGAGTTTTAAAATAAGATGTAAAGGATAGGAACTATATTGTGCTTGGTACATGTGAAGCTGTTACATCAAACCGTAACAAATAGAAATCCATTCACATCAGCTTTTCGTTAGGCTTTATTCTTTGTTCCTTTTGGGCATTTAAGAACAACACCCCCTGCTCTTCTTGCAAGACCAAAAAAATAGAAGACATGGTAGAAAGATTCCTGCTTAGCATCAACATGCAGGGAGTACCCTCTTTTAACTCCTGCTTGCATAGTCCTCCTAAAAGTCAGGATCCCTGCTCCACACAAGCTCACCACATAGCAGCCCACACGATGGGGCAGGGAGTGGTGAACCAGGAGACAGGGAGGGAATCCAATGCTATGCAGGCCCTGACATACCCCCACTCCACCTGGCAGATCTGTGAAGGCTTCTCTCCCCCATTGCCCTATATATCTGACCAGTACCTGGCCTGGTGACGGTATCTGGATTTGCCTCCAGTGCAACAATTTTGTTCTCATTTACACGGGTGCATCTCTCATGGAAATCACCTGGGTAACTGAGACCAGAACAGGGCCCCATGAGTAACTGTTGATTTTTAATCATCTCCTATGCACAGCACCCTACAGATAGGCTAACAGAACTCGGCAGACTTTCTGGGACAAAAAGTTGATTTGTTGAAAAATGGAGTTTCAGCTGATCTGACACTATCTGTGAATTTGACATGATTAGTTTTGGCCAGGAACCAGCTTCAGAGGAAGGGATGAGTGGATGGAAAGAAAGAAAGAAAATGAACATGCAAGTCACCTTTAGCCTGGTAGTTAGAGCACTTGCTTGGGAGGTGAGACACCCAGGTTTGAATCCCCACTCTAGAATAGTAACAAACTCAGATCTTCCTCTCCCGGTGAGCATCCTAACCACTAGGCTATCTATTATTGTAGGGTGGGTTGCGCTCAGTCTCTTCTGTTGAAGTTATTCCACTTTGTCTAAATCCTTAAATATTCATTGGAGCAGGGAGTTGAACGCATGCCTCCCTGTGGTTTACGGAATTCCTGTTTCTGCAATAATGGCTTTCACTTTGCTCAGATACTCCAGCCTATGCAGGAAATTCATCTCACTATTGGGGTAAATGGGGAATCTGAGATATGGTGGCTATTGTAAAGTAATGTCAATTCATTTTTAAAAACACGCTGGTTAATTGAGCTGTGGGTCGAATTTTGTCACGTACCTTTAAAACCAATAAACTTTGCTTTATAACAACTTTGAAAGAAAACCCAATTTACAGTTCTCTCCAGTGGTGAGATGCGTTTCCTCTGCCCTAACTTCTGTACGGAGGAGCGGCATCGTTCTTCATTGCTAATTATTCTAAATGAAGTCACTGGATCTATAGAGATTTACACTAGGGCAGAAACTGGACCATTAGATTGAAACAGGTTTTAATATATAATATTAAGTTAATTTTA
Source organism: Trachemys scripta elegans (assembly GCF_013100865.1). Taxonomy (NCBI): domain Eukaryota; kingdom Metazoa; phylum Chordata; order Testudines; family Emydidae; genus Trachemys; species Trachemys scripta. Next base: position 92,919,109 of record NC_048299.1, read on the forward strand.
TACATATTTTAATGTTTAATATTTTATTGGTTTAGATTTTTATTTATAATTTGATGTAGTGATTATTTTGCACATTTTATTAGTTTTGTCTTTCTAAGTTGACATGATTTTTTTTTTTTTTTATATTTCAGTTAAGGTTTCCTTTAAGTGTTTCAACAGTCTTCCCTACTAAATACAAGTTTGGGCCTGATCTCATTATAGTTGGTAAAACTCCCACTGGCTTCAATGGGCTCTTTGGTAGAAACTCATGTTTAGATTTCTTTTCAGATTAGAAGTGTGTGTCTTTATTTGGCTGATCTTTTACCAGTAAAACTATTTCAGATCTCATAGAATCATAGGACTGGAAGGGATCTCGAGAGGTCATCTAGTCCAGTCCCTTGCACTCAAGACAGGATTTATCTACACCATCCCTGACAGGTGTTTGTCTAATCTGCTCTTAAAAATCTCCAGTGATGGAGATTCCACAACCTCCCTAGGCAATTTATTCCAGTGCTTAACCACTCTGACAGTTAGGAAGTTTTTCCTAATGTCCAACCTAAACCTCCCTTGCTGCAATTTAAGCCCATTGCTTCTTGTCCTATCCTCAGAGGTTAAGAACAACAATTTTTCTCCCTCCTCCTTGTAACAACCTTACAAAACTGTTATGTCTTTTCCAGACTAACCAAACCTAATTTTTTAAATCTTCCCTCATAGGTCATGTTTTCTAGACCTTTTATTAATTTTGTTGCTCTTCTCTGGACTTTCTCCGATATGTCCATATCTTTCCTGAAATGTGGTGCCCAGAACTGGACACAATACTCCAGCTGAGACCTAATCAGCATGGGGTAGAGCGGAAGAATTCCTTCTCGTGTCTTACTTACAACACTCCTGCTAATATATCCCAGAATGATATTTGCTTTTTTTGCAACAGTATTACACTGTTGACTCATATTTAACATATGGTCCACTATGTCTCCCAGATCCCTTTCCACAGTACTCCTTCTTAGGTAGTCATTTCCCATTTTGTATGTTTGCAACTGATTGTTCCTTCCTAAGTAGAGTACTTTGAATTTGTCCTTATTGAATTTCATGCTATTTACTTTAGACCATTTCTCCAGTTTGTCCAGATCATTGGGAACTTTAATCCTATCCTCCACCGCACTTGCAACCCCTTCCAGCTTGGTATCATCCACAAACTCTCGATGCCATTATCTAAATCACTGATGAACATATCCAACTATCTTCTTACTAATCGTTGTTTGCTGTGTTGTTGTAGCCATGCTGGTCCCAGTTTTGAAAGCTGGGTGTGGTAATATCTTTTATTGGACCAACTTCTGTAGGTGGAAGGGACAAGTTTTCAAGTTTACACAGAGCTCTTCTTCTAAATCATTGATGAAGATATTGAACAGAACAGGACCCAGAACTGATCCCTGCGGGACCCCACTCATTATGCCCTTCCAGCATGACTGTGAACCATTGATAACTACTCTCTGGGAATGGTTTTCTAACCAGTTTTGCACCCACCTTATCGTAACTCCATCTAGATTGTATTTCCCTAGTTTGTTTATGAGAAGGTCATGCGAGACAGTATCAAAAGCTTTACTAAAGTCAAGATATACCATGTCTACCGCTTCCTCCCTATCCACAAGGCTTGTTATCCTGTCAAAGAAAGTTATCAGGTTGGTTTGACACGATTTGTTCTTGACAAATCCATGCTGACTGTTACTTATCACTTTATTATCTTCTAGATGTTTGCAAATTGATTGCTTAATTATTTGCTCCATTATCTTTCCAGGTACAGAAGTTAAGCTGACCGGTCTGTAATTCCCCAGGTTGTCCTTATTTCCCTTCTTGTAGATGGGCACTATATTTGCCCTTTTCCAGTCGTCTGGAATCTCTCTGTCTTCCATGACTTTTCTAAGATAATTGCTAATGGCTCAGATAGCTCCCCAGTCAACTCCTTGAGTATTCTAGGATGCAATTCATCAGACCCTGGTGACTTGAAGATATCTAACCCATCTAAGTAATTTTAAACTTGTTATTTTTCTATTTTAGCCTCTGATCCTACCTCATTTTCACATCAACCTCATGAAATTTTTTTTTTAAAATTTGTTAGTCTCTAAGGTGCCACAAGTACTCCTGTTCTTCTTTTTGCTCATTTTCACTGACATTCACTATGTTAGATGTCCAATCACTGCCAACCTTCTTGGTGAAAACCAAAACAAAGAAGTCTTTAAGCACCCACATTTTCTGTTATTATTTCCCCCTAACCCCCATTGAGTAGAATCTCTGTCAGTATTCAACCACAGACCTGTCTTAACTTGCTGCTTAATATTTCTAGAACTACACTAAATCAGGAAATATTGTGAATTCCAGTGAAGTATCATTGTCAGTGCTTTGTCTGCATAGCATGGGTATAAATGCTTCATTACCATGCACTAAGGGAGGTTGTGAAATCAGCTAGTTGGTCCATTAGATCTGTCAAGATCTCATTTTAGCAGGCTAACCCTTTTTGGATGAGTGATTTATTGTTATTATTAGTAGTAGTAAGAAGTATGTATTCAGAGACTCCTAAAACCCTAACATTAGTAGAAGTCAATTCTTTGAGTCAAAGAAAAGTTTAATCTCTTTGATGACTTTGTACATTTTATCTAAGAAAGTGTTTAAACGCCACCTAGTGGGCTGCTTGTGAATGTCTTCTAATGTACTTACAGTAATAAGGACATGGAACCAATGCTGAAGAAACTTGCTTTACCAAATCTGCCAGCTCCTGTGCATTTACTGTAATGACTGTGTCTGAGTATAAGTAATAAAAAATTGGGGGTCAGACCAGTTATGAAGCTCAGGATCCTGACTCGAAGTCTTCATGTGCAGCCATTAATATTGTGATTGTCTGCGGCTCTCAGACATTTTTTCCTATTGTGTTTGTTGTTGAATGAAATGAAATGAAAACACAGGAAGAGAAGTCAGGACTGATGATTCAGTGTGCAAAATTGGAAACCTGGGGCTATATTCTGACCTCAGCAACACTGGAGTAATTCTGGAGTAATTCTACGGTTAATCTCGATTTACACTGGTGTAATCTAAGTTTTTATACCCTGCTCACCACCACAATGATGAGAAATGAGAATTTGGACTCTGAGCTGTAGTTAAAGAAAAATCTGCTGTCTTGTCTGAAGGATGAGATGTCTGAACATACCACAGTGATGTTACTCTTCTCCTATAGCACATAGGCATGTTTTCCTGTGAATCTCAGGAATACAGCATAGCATGCAAATGTTCCATAACTAGAACCATTTTCCTTCTTACTAATATGAACTACATGGACATGTACAAGAACTGAACTCACATTTGACCATGATCATATAGACATCAATAGTACAGATAGGAGGCTGGGGCAAACGCTCGCCCTTCTCCAAGACAGATGAAATTTCACTGGCTGGGATGCCATCATACGGTTTTGATCCAAATGTCATTAATTCCCAAACAGTGACACCTGAAGAATAGGAGAAAGGGACAATGTTAGAATCTCATCAGGTCAGCAAGGATACATGATGTTCCCAAAGCACAGCAGACCTGGTCTGTTTGGCCTAGGAACAGCACATATCAGAGAGAGAGAGTGGAGGCATTAACCTTTGTTTTAGAGTTGCTAAGGCTCACTAAAGGGGCCATCATTGTTTATTCACTTGCCAACTGTTCATGGAGGAAGAAAATGTTCCATCTTACAGATGTAGCTATTTTAATGAGGCCGGAGTTAACAAAACAAATTGAAATAATCAGGTCTTTTCTTTCTTTCTTTTCTTTTTTTTTTTTTTTTTAGGGTTTTACAGAAGGTAAAATCTCAATGTTCAGCTCTACTTCACGACTTCACCTCTTCACAACAGAAAGGTATTAGGTTGCTAATTACTGATTCCAACCCACAAAGTGTTTTTTGTTTTAAATAAAAGTTTTGTTATTGTTTTAAATAATCTCTTTGGAGGTAAAATAATATCTCCTCTCTTTGAAGGATTTCTAAATTAACTGCAGCAAAATATTTTCTTTCAGCACATCACCTATTCCATGCTGTAGCCGTTACATGATGCTGTCCATTTGCATGGGCCCTAAAATAGGAATTTGGATGTGAAGAAAATGTATTTAAGTGGATTAATAGGAACATAGGCATTTCCATACTTGATCAGACCCAAGGTCTTTTTAGTCTACCTATCTCCAAGCACTTCACAGAAAGGTGAAAGAAACAGTGCTACAGCCATTATGAAATTACCTGATCCCAGGGAAAATTTCTTCCTAAACCCCCTAAATTAGAGGTTGGCTTACTCCAGGAAGCGTGTATACAATGAATTCTCAGGTATGATCTCAGTAAAAAAACAATTAGTGTATATTCCTACATAAAGGAGATTGGTGTCCTAACAACCTGACTTTATGGAGTTTTAAATGACCATATAACACAATTTCCTTTTGAATCAAATATTGATTCAAACACCTATGGGCCAATGTAATGGGCATTCAAGCCCAAAATTCAGCCTACCTTAAAGGTGCTATTTTCCGGGAAACAAATCTTTTACCTATTCAATTGCAATAGTCTCTGTATGTTTTAGTTCAAAGGCTATGAGTCTATCAACCTTTTAAATATATTCCCTGTGGAATACTGTGAACTCTACTTAGGTACTGCGTCACTTGTTTGCGCATGGATTCAGGATGGTAATTACTTCTAGCCATTGTCAGTTGGTGTAAATCAGCGTAGCTCCATTGAAGACAACAGATGCGCTGATTTAAATCAGCTGACCATCTGGCCCAATTTACACAATCTGTCAATCTGCCACAATGGTTTTAGCTTTTAGGCTAGCCTTGCTGACCTCCCGTTATCATGCTACTTTTTAGGGAGGTTGGTTACTTTTAACATTGTGCAGTTTGGGAAGTATACCTGCACAACTTCTCCAAAGAACATGCTCCTCCCTATCCCCCCAAAATGTGTATATATGTATAAAAACAATTTGACTGTCTCTCTTTCAAGGACAAAATCTCATTCCCTATTCAAATCAATGGGAATTTTGCTTCGTTAAGAAGCTCAAGATTTGGCCCATCATTAATATTTATTCTTCCCATCATTTTGGTATAAGACCGTGTTATAAGTATCATAAAAGGATGACTGAATTTCTGGAGAAAAATTGGCTGTGTAGTGTCCCCAACAAATCTTACAATTGTTCTCACCCATCTAAAATCATTACGATCACATTTTTAGACTTACCATAACTCCAGACATCACTTTGATGGGTGTAGATTCTGTGTAAAATGGACTCCAAAGCCATCCATTTGATAGGAACCTAGGAAGATCCAGTTAAGCCATAAGACACCTACCTCAAATCTAGGAGCAATACTGTTAGAACAACAGAGTTGTTTATATCAATAATTTGACCGTAGACAGAAAATCTGAGATGTACAGCAAGCAACTTGAGTTTTACAGGGATCAATTATCATTGTTTTGATTTGTCACTCTGAGTCTGGGAACTTGGATAATATTTTGCTTTTTAGTACAATTATCTCTGATAACTCAGTTTTACAAAATTCTTAACAGTTGAACTTTTATAAGATTTTTTTTGTTTAAACATCTCATATCAGATCAGGGCACAAATCCAATCCCAGGCTGTACAGTGAAGACTAATCGGAGATCAGATGGTTTCCATTTATTCTCTCTGCATTATTCACAAGCACGTCTCTTGAATTTCTCAGTAGAGCATATTCCCTCAAACTGGGGTGTTGAATGAGATCTGACAGGCCTTTCTTCATATATAAATATATAGTATTCCCTTTCTGTTCATAAACTACACATTATTTGGTATTGTCTACATGACAGAATTCAGACTTGCCCTTTTTTTAAAGTTCATCTTGGCTTTTCCCAGACATTATGGGTGGAGATTTTCAAAAGGGCTCATCATCGGCCTACCTCTGTTCTCACTGAAGTTACATGGGGCTAACTCTGCTTGCATTAAAGTCAATGGACTCCCAATGGCTACAATGGGAACAGAATTAAGCCAATGTTGAGCACTTTTGAAAATCCCACCCTGTTTGTCTCATTTTTAAAATGAAGATTCATACACAAGTGCAAATATCTACATCCAATGAAACACATAAAGATGGTTCTCTGATACTTCTTACTTTGCCTCCTTCTGCATAGTACTCTTTTTCCTCAGCACCAAGCAGTTTTGCCAGTCCAAAGTCCGTGATCTTCACATGTTGAGGAGTCTTCACAAGGACATTCCTGGCAGCCAGATCACGGTGCACCAAGCGACGTTCTTCCAAGTAGCTCATTCCCTACAATATACATATGACATGCAATTGGCATACTTCTTTCTCTCTACCATCCACACTCACTCTGTACAGGAGAGGGGAGGATAAAGGGTCAGATCTGCAGCGTGGGTAAATGGGCACAGCTTGACTGGGATCAAGCCCAAGAAATCTACATACAGGATGTTACTTTCTAACAATGGGCCAAATGCCGCTCTGTGCAACCGGACTGAGTTCAGTGTGACTCAGAGTAGAATTTGGTCACCATGTTAATATACATATGTCGATATACATACAGTATACAGTCACATATACATACAGTCACATATACTATAAATACATCATTAGACTCTTCTTCCAGTTCAATCAAAAACAAGTAATAATACCAAGCAGTTGATTCTCTGCCTCGTTGTGGCAGACCCTGTTTTGTAACTGGTAATACTCAGGCATACTGTCACAGAGATGATGGAAAACAACCAAACAAAAAATCGTATATTTTTATGTCTGAGTTCAATGACACAGCTCTTTTTCAGGTTCCCCTTGAAACAGTTTCAGTAATCCCTGTGACTAGAGAACACTTGACATACTATGTATGCTCTTTTTATACAATTTCCTCTTAGGGAAGACTAGGACATCTGTCTCCATATTGATTGTAAAGCTCTTTCAGGCAGATAAAAGAGTTAATAGTGCTGGTTTACTTTTGTTATGCCATGATCCTAACATCTATTTCTGACCGTGGAGCTTTCCCCCCCTCACCCCTGTGTGTGTGAACTGCGTTAAGAGAGAGAAACATTCAGGTTGTTAAGCTTCTTTCAAGATCCTTTTTAGGAACTACAATCATTCCCTGTTGTTGTTTTTTGAACAGTTAATACAGAAAGCACTTTCAGTCTACACACACAGCACGAAAAAGATCCTACTAATGTGATGACAAAGCATCTGGGGAGTCATTCTCTCCCCAGCTCCCACTCCCATTCTTGCCCTACCATTAAGCTGGACCACCATCAAATCTTATAGTGAAGTTTCTAAGCAAAACTTCATCAATGTATTAAGGGTGGTTAATGTTGCCAAAATAAACCACCCCAGCAAATTGGCATAATGCCACTATATAAGTTAATGTAATTGAATAAATTTAACTTTAACGAGCTGAGCTTTTGAAACAAAGAATCTTGAGCTATCAATAAAAAAACATCCTACATTGGAAAAATCATTTGATCTAGTCTGGAAGAAGAGAATTATCCTGCGAAATCAGTTTTGGTAAAGAGGTTCAAAGCAGCTGAGAGGCAAGGAATCAGTCTTAAATTAATTTACTTAAGATCCTGATCCTTCAAATACTTATGCACATGCTTAATGTTACACAGAAGACAATGGGCTACTCATATATACAGTTAAACACATTCTTAACTGTGTGCAGGATCAGGATTTACATATTATTAACCAGAGGACTATAATACACTCTTAAAGCCACTCAACAACTTTTCTTCACACAGAATCATAAAAATGTGGGGCGGGAAAGGACCTTGAGAGGTCATCAGGTCCAGTCCCCTACACTGAGGCAGGGCCACGTAAACCTAGACCATCCTTGGCAGGTGTTTGTCTAACCTGTTCATTAAAACATTCAATGATGGGGATTCCACAGCCTCTCTTGGAAGCCTATTCCAGTGCAGTGCTTAACTATCCTTATAGTTAGAAGGTTTTTCTTAATATCTAATCTACATCTCTCTTGCTGCAGATTAAGCCCATTACTTCTTGTCTTGCCTTCAGTGCACATGAAGAACAATTGATCATTAACCTCTTTAAAACAGTCCTCAATATATCTGAAGACTACCATCAGATCCCCTGCATCAGTCTTTCTTCTCAAGACTAAACATGCCCAGATTTTTTTTTTAACCTTTCCTCATAGGTCAGGTTTTTTAAACCTTTTATCATGTTTATTGTTCTCCTCTGGACTCTTTCCATTTTGTCCACATCTTTTCTAAAGTGTGGCATCCGGAATTGGCACAGTACTCCTGCTGAGGTCTCAACAAGGCCAAGTACAGCTGGACAATTACTTTCCATATCACACTCCTATTAACACATCCCAGAATGATATTCGCCTTTTTCACAGCTGCATCACATTGCTGACTGATATTCAATTTGTGAACCACTATAGCCCCCAGATCCTTTTTCAGCGTACCACCACCACCTAGCCAGTTATTCCGCATATTGTATTCATTGAGTTTAAAGGTGGTCTTCAAAACCCTTTTATCTGAAAGCTAGTCTTTCTGTACACTAATGAAATATATGAGCCATAACATATATTAAAAAAGGATTTCAAAGGCACAGGAAGAGAAACAAAAATAAACTGTGAAAGGGTCCATAAGGGAGCTTGTTTCCTGCTTGTTAGTTAAGAGAGATGAACAGATTTGCTAGGATTTACAGAAAAAACAACAGTATGGGTTTTTAAAGAAGCAGATCATGTCCAAAAATTGGACAAGATTTATGGATGTAGTAACAAAGAAAATGTTGACAGGAGAAATGATAACCTTATTTATGTGGATTTTAAGAAGAGCATTTAGTAAAGAACCACACAAAGGACTATGGTAGATGGTCAGTTAGTAGCAGTGAAGATGGGAGTTGCTCTGAGTTGGAGGGTAAACTGGCATGAAAATCAAACAGAAGCTAACAATTGTGAATGGTAACAGTTCAGTTGCACAGAAGAGTGTAACTAATGAGATGTCACAATTTTAGGACCAATTTTGTCCCCTGAGAAATTAATAATGGGGAAGAAGGGAAATGTAGTGAGGAGATAAAATCTCTAAAAGTGGCAAAATCAGGAAGGTGCTGTAATCAGTTTAAAATTAGACAGACTAAAACAGGGGCGGTTTGCATGATACACTGAATAAAGTTTTGTGTTCAGTACACTACCAAAGCCTTAGAGAGAAAAGGAGCTGTGTAGTTTGTGGATACATCTCTGAAGTCTTCAGTACGTTTATCAAAAGCAGGCAAACTTGGAATGTGTACAAGGTCTCAAGGGATTAAGAATAAGTAAGTGTGCAATGTGTTCTGGTTAATTTAAAAATAGGTATTACAGAAATGAATATAATACAACCAGAGGGTTACAGGGACCTAAGCATCTTAGAGATTGTTAGTATCATTAAGAAAGATAACAGAAACTACATCTATTGCTCCCTCCCTTTAGCTCCCCCCACCAACCTCTTCCTAATGACTACGGTGATGAGATAGCAACTGTGAAAAAACGGGACGGGGGTGGGGGGTAATAGGCGTCTATATAAGAAAAAGTCCCCAAAAACGGGACTGTCCCTATAAAAACGGGACATTTGGTCACCCTACTAATGACCCCTGTTGCAATGATATTTTAAAATGAGATAACTGTTTTTCATCCTCCTGCACCTTAAAATGGCTAAAGGGATTTTTCTCCAGCTTTCCAAAAAAGTCACCTTGGAACTGGCCCAAACATAGAATAGTCAGTTCACAAGGGGGATGCTTCACTTAGTGACTGAAAATGGGATGTTAGAATAGGAACTATTCTACCACCTTAATAATGGGTACACGTCGTAACTGCTGTAATACAGGGATTTAGAAAAAGAAGATGGAAAGGTTATGTGCTTCCCAAGCTCCCTATCTTTCTTCTTCCCTCTTCCCCACTCTAGACATTCAACCACTATTTTCCTCCCAGGACAAATCCTTCTATGAAGAAAGGAAAATGCTGACTTAGATTCCAACAAAATTACCCACAGCTACCTCAGGATAAGGCCTATTTTGCCCCTCATTTTCTTCTTTTGCATGAGCTACAGTAGTTTAGTTTTATTTACTTACTTATTTAATCACGTCTGTAAATCTGCATTACATGGGACAGAATAATTTATGAAGATAACTCTATTTAAAGAACATCCCAGAACTGACTGTAAGATCATTACTTAGCATATGCCATCAATAAATGATGACAATGAGCCAATACATCTTGTTGGCTAATGATTTTCCATGTAAACAACATTACTTTAATTTCTAGTGATCCATTGTGTGCTCTGTGCAGTCCCAATTCATGCTGAAATGTTGAGTTACTCTACTATGCGCCGATTTTATATGTTGAGTTGCTCTATTATGCACTGATTTTATATTAACTGTAACTCCAGCTATTTTCTCAACATTCTTTGGAATAATTGGGTTAATAATATACAAATGTATGATAAATGGGTACGTGAATATACAGTCGGTGCTGTAAATGACCCACTATGAAATGTTAACACAGCAGATGCAAGCTTCTGCTGGTTAGGGAGATTACTGATGCTGCTGGTTTTTTCTTTTGTAAGCACAGGGAATCTCCAAGTTATTGTTTTTCCTTCTGCTAATTTGGGCAGTCTTTCCTGTCTTTATTCACACACATCTCTCTTGTCCCTCCCACGCTAATTACGTTTTTCAAGGTGTACACCAAAGCTACAGAGGCAGCATATTGACATTGTACAGTTTAAATGAAAATGTCAGAGCAACAGGGTTTCAATCAAATTACAGAAATGTCAAGGTAAACAAAGTTTGAACAGGTTGTTCGAATGTGACACCTTGCAAATGGCTATGATCACTGAATATTAAAAAATGTTAAGCAGCCTCATGCTTGCGACAGGTGTAGCATGAACTGCACAGGAAAAAGACCTTCTCTGTTTATACAAAGAAAAGAGAGAGCCTAGGTAGGAGCAGTGCAATATCCCCTACACTGCCCTGCCATGGTGGCACAGCCCTAAAATGGAGGATTACTTCTAAGGGCTAGAGAATATATCATTTAGTCTCCATGCTGCCTTTCCTCCTTTGTCTCTGTGCTGAATCTGACATGTCAATCTGTGCCAAATGTGATAGTGATTTTGTTATACGGATACACGTCCACTGGAACTGGGCTAAGTACACCTCTACCTCGATATAACGCTACCCAATAGAACACGAATTCTGATATAACGCGGAAAAGCAGTGTTCTTGTGGGCTGATGTGTGAAAAGATTGTTTCCACGTGATTAAAAATACACATCAGATCATTTAAAGGGCTGCATTAGTTACATATCTTTATCTGCGCACTCCGGTTCAAAGCAAGTTCAATATAACGCGGTTTCACCTATAACGCGGTAAGATTTTTTGGCTCCTGAGGACAGCGTTATATCGAGGTAGAGGTATATACCAACTTATTGCACACACGCTACAGAAGAACCACCTACTGGCACTGTCTTTCGGTCATAAACAACCAGCATCAGAATGAGCTGGTGTTTTAGTAGCAAAAGGCTCTGCATTTGATCACCATTCCTCTGCAGTTAGCAAAATCAGGGCATTAATCTCCAACACAGAAGAGATTTTACCACCACATTTGTCCTGCGACACATGCGACACAGCATGACAGAAATAGTATTTTGTAATGAACCATTTATGGATTATTGGGGAAGTAACATGGTATCACACAGGACTAACAGTGAAGAACTGCCACGTTCTAATCCCTCCTGCTGCCACTGATTCACTGCATCATGTTTGGGCAAGTCATTCAATTGCAATCTGTGCAAGTTTCATCATTTGTCCAGTGGTGATAACCCTGTTCTGTGCAGGAATGTTCTGAGGATCAGTTAATATTTACACAATGGTTTGAAAATCTAAAGTACTACACAATGAAAAGTGTTGTTATCTTTAGTATCAAGTACAACAAGCCTTTCTATCCTCAGGTAAAATACAAAGACCTAGAGGATAGCTAGATTACATACTTTCAGATCTCTTGGTTCCGGTTATGATCAGAGTTTTGGATGGATTGTGCTGCCATTCATTTACCTTTGCAATCTGCACACACCAGTTGAGAAGGTACTGGGAGCCAATGTTGTCCTTGTGCTCTCGGATGTAGTCAAGGAGGCAGCCATAAGGCATAAGCTGTGTGATGAGCTGGACGGTAGAAGTAAGGCAGATTCCCAGCAAGCGGCACACATGGGGATTGTCAACGCTAGCCATCACATAAGCTTCCTGATCAGAAAAAGAGAAGACATCCTGAAACAGTCCCTCATGTATGACAGAAATATTAGGATGCAGGAGGCAGTAGGAAAAACAAAACAAACAAACAAAAATCTGGCATTTTCCTGAATTCTGAACCTTTTTGTAAAAAGTTGGGTCTCTAATGCACATTTTCCACTGCACTGAGAGGTCCTGATTCTGAATGTTAAGACATCATTTAAAATGGCACCAGGGCCACCCATTTTCCTGGTTCTTGTATACCAAGCAATATGTTCAGTGCAACCTTCCAGAGACAAAAACCTAACAGGGCTTAATAATTTCAAATTTTATGGGAGCTGCTAGGTGCACAGCATTTTTGAAAAATCAGGAAACATATTTAGGAGCCTAATTTTAAGCAACCATTTTTGAAAGTCTTGGCCCTGACTGGTAAAGCTTTTTTTATGTGTTATGGCAATGTAAGCAATACAATGAAGGTGTTTATAATGCATTTTTATTCAGTTGGGAGCCAGGATGAAATCAACCTTCCATCAGAACAGCCTTGTAATTAGATAGAACTTTAGGGCCTGATTTTCAAAAACGTGTGAGCGAGTGCTCACCTACCATGCGCATTCATTAACACGATCATGCCAAAAATAAATATCTATCAAGGTTTTGTGCATGCAATGGCCAGTTATGGCATTCAATTATTAACTTCCAGTGTAGGTTTTTTCCCCCTTCTCACTCCTGACTTTAGAGCATCTTTGGGTCTGGTTTTTAAACAGGGACTTCCATTTTTTGCAGGCTAGTTTTCACACCCACTGTGAACTGCAAGCACAAAGTTATGCACTCAAAAATGGAGGCCCTATGGAAAAATCAGGTTTAATGTTTAGCCATCATATTTTTACTTGTTTTTGTTCCCGATCTACAGGATATTGCTTTTGGTTATTCTTTTTATGACACAAAGTTAATACAGAACTAAGTGGGAAATTTTCCACGTAGTGAACTTTTAGGTCAGCATTTAAATCCGCATCTGGAATGACATCAGACACCCTTGACAGATGGCAGCCCAAAACAACATGCAAGCAAACAAAGTCGAGACACTTCTGTGGTGGATGTAGAAAATGTTCTGCTCTTTAGAAAGGCTTAAGAAATGCAATATGATAGCAATTTAATCATCATCTAACAGGCTTTTAACAGATGTCACCTAGTTGTGAGGCTGGCAGGGGGCTATTGTTAGAAGCACATTTATGCAATGACGTTAAAAAAATCTGAAATCCATGAGCAATATTTTGCTCTGCCACTGCACTGTTATTTCACATTGCCAACCTAAGGATGATATGTGTTACGGACACATGATATTTATTACATGATACTGAGGTAATGATGTTGAGAGGTCTGTTTTGAGGGATAACTCTGTTTTTTGTTTGACACATAACCCACCCTCATGATGCCTTTTACAAAGGGTTCCTGGACAGAAGGATCACAGAAGATTACTATAGAACTGGATAAAGAATGATCACCTTACTACAAAATACTGAAACTAACCTATAGAATTCTAGTTGAAGGATATAATTGCCAATTAAGTTCTACATGGTTTAAAAATTAGAAGAAAAGCATGTCATTCTCTACTAAATTATACAGGTTTTCAGATTAATTTATATAGAACCTCTTGGTTCAATGCCTCACACATTCTATAAAATGATTCCATATGAACAGAGGACTAATTATGTTCATCCCAGTGGGCTTAGAAACCCATGTAAGCACAGCAATAAAGAAAGTCTGTTTCTTGTAGTGTTTCCTCTTTAGTCTCACATCCATGTTGAATTCATTTTAGCTGAATGAAAAATCTGCAAACTCAGAGCTGTTCTCACTGCCCATCTGCTTCACAGCCTACAAGGAGCAGACCTCAAGGCTGGGAAATTGGGAACTGAATGTGTGGAGGGGGTGTATGGGCCACACGGAGTATGGAGTTCTTCCAGGATTTGACGCTGCCTATTAAATCTGATACTGCAAAGTAAAATAGGCCATAGCCTCTTTGAAGAATCATTGAACTTATAATGGAACCATTGTGCAGTCACAGGTCTCTTTAAATATTTTACTAAATTAAAGCAAGTCTTTGTTTCAATTATTTATCTTGGAAATCTCTGAGGTACGCTCTGACCTGCTCCAACTATGCTTGGTATTTCGTAACAAATCTCCTGAATTAGCCCTGCCCTAATAAAGCCAACGAGAGTTGTGGCTGGAGAATAAACTGAATATGAACAAATGCTGTTTTACATGCTGAATACCTAGCCATTCTTCTTACAGAAAGTGGCTAATTAATTAGCCACTATCTCCAAGGGATCAGTGACCTTGGAGAGTTGTTCAGTAAAATCTTTTTGAAGTTCTGTTTATTTCTCTGTCTCTCTGCTCCCACTGCTTTGTATCTTTTCTTTTCCTGTGAAATGTGGAATGAATTCCATCAACTAAGTCATCTAAAAAGTAAACAGTGCTAAAAATGGTAAGAGCTGCTTGCTAAGAATCCTACTTCAATGGGAAAAAGAAAAAAAAATCATGTGGCGATATCTGAACTTTGTTTAAAAAAAATAGTACTTTGATAGCTCAGAAGAGCCCACAGGCCACAATCTACTGTCCTGCTATGGGAATAGCTTGATCTGCTGAACGCAGAGGCAATCATTTTGGCTTATTAATTAACCCTTCCTTCGCTCTACATGAATTTAGTACAATTAGGTCCAAGGCAGCTTTTGTCAAGTTTGTATTATTTTCTCCATAACAGTTTACATCAGCTTTTTAATGTCCTTTTTATTTCTGTTATTAAGTAAGGCTAAAAATATTCCAGGAGTAGGAATATCAGTGAGTTTTCCTTTTGCCATAGGTTTTCCTGAAGCAGGGAGTTGATAGTATGGTTGCATCCTTTGTTTGTGTCTGCCTGTTAGAGGGCAGATATATGGACGGTGTTTGTGAATACATAGCCAGCTTTTAGTAAAAGAACTTAAATCAGCAGGAATTTTGTTTGACATATTGGTCCTGAAAGTAACCACCTTTTCTTTTGTATTTCAACAGTATATGTATAACATGATGTGCCATATCAATACACCAAAATATATATGAAATAGAAAATTTTTCCAGGATGAAATGAGGATTCAAAAGTGCTTCATTGTAAGTGGCCCATAGCTAAGGTTGCCCAATACCTCCCCATTGTGAGACTATGTTTTCAGTTGCTTATCATTTTGCCAAACTTTAACCATTTAGGCTGAAATTTTCCAGGCCGGGTGTCAGTCTCAGGCTGATTTTTGTTGTTGTTGTTGAAAGTCTCAGCTAAAATAGTTCAGTCACTTCTGAGACTGAGGGTAGGGAAAAATATAGTGTTTTGCCCACATTCAAAAAAAATGCTTGCAACCATTTCATTGAGAAGCTCTAGCACCTCCATGCTTTTGGGGCAGGATCTTGAAATTTGGCAGGGGGATTGCCATGGTGCCTTTTGCCATTCCCATGAACATTTCCCCAAATTACCCAAGTTACAAGCTTCTGCGAAATCACAGTTTGCGCATGCTCAGACTTGTTAAGAGTTTGTAAGCTAAAATCTCAGGAGTGTCCAGTTGTAGTGAGCACGCTCAGCCTCTCACAGCTATGTATGTGCTGACCAGACTGTGCATACACCAGTCCCACTGAGCTACTGAGCGTGCTCCAGCCCAGGGCTGCAGGGGCTTAGTAGGACTCATACAAATAGTATGTGATCATGTAATTCAGTGATATTCAGACTGTGGCTCTCAAGCTGCAAGTGGCTCTTTAATGCGTCTCCAGTGGCTCTTTGCAGCAAGTGATATTAAAACACTACGTGATTTAATTATTAACCAATCTAAGGTATTAACAAATCAGAAGGCTTTTACTAGGTTATTAACCAATTAAGTTATCAACTTGCACTGAGTTATTGAACTTATTTGCTGTGAGATATATAAACTAAATATTTCCCCAGTCTTTTGGGTAATGTTGATTGCTAATTTGGCTCCTGAACCACTGAGGTTTGAGTATCACTGATGTAATTAAAGACTGTACCATAAAATGCATACACACACAGGGGTTTCATAAGCAACCTTTATACTGGCATCTCCTAACCTTTGCTTGTGTTTGCAAGCTTCAGGTTCTTTTAATAGAAATTTTCTTGGATGACATAAAGTGTATGTGTATATATGCACACAAATTAGGCTCAAACAGCAAAGTTCAGATTTGCCTCAATACCAGATTGTTCCCTAAGCTCAAGGATCCCTGGATCTGGGTTTATAGTTCATCCATGTAAATATATGCATATTTTATCACTCATGGATATTTACAGCATATGCATACATTTTTTTTCTACAATATGTATACCGTGATCTCCAAGCAAGGGGCAGTACATTGTTGGGTGGCCCTTGGAGCAGCCCTGGGAGGCAGACTGTGACTCAGAATCACACTCCATCCCCTGTTTCCCCTTGCACAGTGTGGGAGGTACCCTGTACCAGATCTAAACCTTGTGCAATGTACCTCCCCTTCCAGGCTGGTGTAGATAGCGCCTGGGGCTTGGGAAGGGGTCCAGACACAGGCCAGCTCTACCTGTGAGTCACTGAGTGTCTGTCTTGCCCAAGCATATTAGAAATGGAATTCATATGAGTTTTTTTTTCCCCTTTGTAATTATGGGCTAGATCCAAGAAACAAAATAAAATCCAACTGGCTTCTGTGGTCCCTGGATTTGTTCACAAGGCCAGATGATTTTTCACAGTTTCCGTGGCACATGAGCCAGACAGATTTTTTTTTTTAAACATTTCATTTAGTCCTATGTAACCATGCATTTAAACCTATGATATTCTGAAATATCAGGGTCCAAAGAGCATTAGTGATCATTATTATTGTTATAATTTGTATTACCATAGCACGTAGGAACCCCAGTCACATACCTGGACCCTGCTGTTCTAGGTGCTGTACAAATACAGAACAAAGAGATGGTCTCTGCCTTAAGCTCACTGTTTAACATGCCCCTTAGCACCAAATCAAGGTCCCTGTGCACAATGTTAGTTAATGACCTATGCACAAAGAGGTCCATGGGAGGTAAAGGGAATGCAGTGGTACCCACAGACCAACCACAAACAGAGTGGCTGCAGGATTTGGCTGGCCTGGTTAAGGATGCGCCAGTTGTCAACAAATGTTGATTTTTTAATGGTGACTGCTGTATCTCAAAACCACACTTTTGAGGGGATGCACAGCAGGCACAGAGTGGAATTATTAGCCTAAAATACTGTCATCTTCATTCCATTTTAAAATACCATCAACTATTCTGCTGCTAGAAAAATAGCTTAACATTGTTTAGAGCTAGATCCCGTAACTTCTATAAAGCCCTGAGGAGTTGGGAGAGCAATTGGAGAGATTGTGTCACACTATTATCTTTTTCCAGTCTTATTTGAAACATCTCAAGTGATTGGGCTTCCACACTTTCTCTTGGCAGATTGTTCCATTGTCTAATAGATATCACTATTAGAATGTTTTAATGGATAATCAGTCTTAATTTGATATTTTAAAATTTCATGTCATTATTGCTTGTACCATTCCAAGGTAGGATTTTCAAAAAGCGCTCTGCTTTTGGTCCGCCCCCATAGAAGTCAATGGTAAACCCCCCACTGACTACAATGAGAGCAGATGGGTCTCCTACTGAGTTCAGTGGGAGCAGGGTTAGAGAGCTCTGCAACTTCTCACCATTTACCTACATGTATACACCCTTCAAGTATTTGTATACAATTATCTTGGTCTTTTCTCCACACCAGCTCACTATATCTGGCAATAGGAAACCCTGATTTGAAAATCAGTCCTTCAAAGGCTAAAGATGCCTTGTGCACTTGATATAAATGCAAAGCAAATGTCATCAGTGCTACAGGTATTCCGGGGACACAATCTTCCTCTTGTTTTTCCTCCCATTAAAACAACCATCAGCAAAGATTTAATAGTACCAAATAAAGATGAAAACTCACATCAAGTATTTCCTTGTTGGCTTTTGGGGAGGTAGCCTCTCTCAATTCCTTAATAGCAACAGGAATTTTAACCTTCTCTCCTTCCGGAATCCAGAGCCCCTATAAAAGAAGAAGAAAGGTTACCTAGGTCCTTAACCCAGTGATTCACTATCTCTGAGGTAATTGCAAATGCATGTTTTTACATTTATATGTATGATGTTTTCGGACCAGACTGAAACATTCTAAGCAACAATTAGGGGAGGCTAAGCAGGCAGCGAAGGAGGTATATAGCAGTCACTCTCTCTGGGTAGACTTTTGTTAATGGAGTGGCATCTGTCTCAATCTCTTGGGCCTGATTTTCAAAAACATGCATGTGCAATTACCTTGAGTCACATGTGCAATGAGCCCAGAAGATGCATAAATGGCAATATGTGTGCACCAATATCTAATTAGTGCTAACAATCACAGCAATTGTACACGCAAGTTGGACACAACTGGACATTACTAGTCTTTGCTGAACTCGTTTTTCACTATGTTGATTATTGTGTCACTTCTAATTTATAAGCTGCTGAATGATGGGAATCAGGGTTTTCTCACTTGAAACTAAATTTCAGCCAGCCTGCTCCAAGGGTTACACAATAATCCAATCCTTTATATATATTATGAGACGTAAATTCATGTCAGAATGGTTTCTTGTTCATCGTCTATTGCATTACATAATCATTTAGGCAGAGGGGTAGTTGGGGTCAAAAGGGCAAATCTTCAAAAGCACACAAGGGATTTGCGCTCCTAAATTTCTTAGGCACATTTGAAAATCTGCCCCCAAGTATCTAAACTTAAAATTTGATAAGTAAATCTATATTTTACATTTCAGTACCAAATGGTGTAAAACAACCCTGAAGCTTCCTCACTGAGAAATCTTTTAGAGAGATACTCTCTAGAGAAGGAAGAATAATGGGAGAGTGGCGGGGGAGGGAAATAATTCTGCACAACGATACAATAGAAAGGCTCCAGTTGCTTTTCTGTAACCCTGTGGGGTTCTTTTGACCCAATAAAAGTGATCCACAAATAAAAAGAGAAGATAAAAAAAATAAAAATAAAAAAATAAAAATTTTGCTTAGCACAGTAGACTGAGTTGGCCATACTTTGATTTCTCCTCCTAATATTTTAACATCCCTAAGAAAGTATTTCTGGCAGTGGTACTTTTTAAAATAGACACATCGGCTCCATATTCAGCTGTATGGCTCTCATAAGATCTTATGAAAAACTTCTTGTGTGTTCTCTCTCTCTCAATCTCACACACACATGCAGATTCACACATCTACTTTACCTGGCCCAAGCTAAAGATGATTTGAAAATAACTCAAAAAAACCCCATGACTATGTTTTCAGCTTCCAATGCATACACTGTTTAGATGGCTTTTGTGTGCGTGTGTGTGGTGAGAAAAACATGGTGGTCTTACCTTATAAACAGTACCAAAAGCCCCAGAGCCTAGAACTTTGACCTTTTTAAATTCTGTTTCCTTTAGAATCCTCAGAAGAGCTTGGTTTGGCGCCTCGCCACTTGGTGTTAAAGGTTCAACGAGCTATTGTGTACAAAGGAATTGGACTTTAGAAAGATATACTGTAGAGGAGGAAACAAGCAGCACACAACTATTGAAACTGAGCAAAAACTGTTGGCAATAATGTAAATTTTGTCCCACATGAAGTATACATGGGGTAAATTCTGCTCTGACTTACAGCTATGAAAATCTAGAGTATCTCCGGAGTTCATGACTTCAGTGGAGTTACTCCAGATTTACACCTGTATAAATGAGACAAGAATGAAGTCCATGGAATTATTACACCAGATTGATGTAGCATAAGTGAGAGCAGAATGTGACCTTGGCATGGTAACTAAAATTTTAAAAGAAAGTGGAGAGATGTTATTGTTCATTTTAGGATGTAAAATTTATACCCTTAAAACATGCACATAATGCTGACCAGTTTAATTAAAGATTCGTTTCTAAAAATAAGTCAGAAGTTAACTATCTACATTTTAAAAGGTTACACTGTGGTCACCCTGAAACTTTGTAGCTTTGCCTTGCTTAACTAGATGAATTTACTATGGTATTAGAAGTAGTTTCTATGCTTATTATAGGGAATTACTGCAAATGCTAAGGTAAGATTATCTAGTTATCCAGGCAAAAAAGGGGGTTTTAAGTTGACTAATAGATTTTATTTATTTGATTTGAATTTTGTTGCAGTATTTTTTCTAAGGAAACAACAAATGAGAAATTAGGCGCTTTCCTAATATTTAAAGTCCTCTTTTACTACCATCTTGTTGTGTCCTTCTCCTGAATAGCTTTCCTAACTGGAAGCCCACATTTAGCCTGATACAGATCTGTTTTCTGTATGCCAGCATTTTCCTGTTTCAGTTAACGATTCTCATATTAAGGAGTACAAAATGTATAATGTGAACCAAACACAATATGTGCTATAACATTACAACTGTAGAATATGGAGGCTCTTAAAAGGTTGCTAGGTAATGTAGCAAAAAGTAGGGCAGCTTCAGGACTTTTATCACTTGATTTTGCAAAGCTAGCGAGTGAAACAGGGTGTTCAGTAGAACTGTGAATACAATTTGCTAGTAGCTTATTAAAACTGAATTAGAAGGAGAAAGGGAAGAGTCATACCTGATTTGTTTTGATCCTGGATAATGCATTTTGGTGTTTCACATGTAAAATACCCAGAGGATAATACTACAACCATATGAAGTCTATACCATGCAGTGTATAAAGTTTAGTACAAGAAGCATGAAAGCCCACTTCTTATCCGGCATGGTGAACACATGGTCTTGCAACGGCTTTAAGGGAGATTTCTACATTCAGGCTGACATTGTTGTCTATGTGGAGTGGTTGGTATGAGTAATCTCTCAGGTTATCACTCCCTGCACTGAACATACTATAGCCAATAGTATAATAAAAGACTTCTATTTTCACTATTGTTAAGCTCAAGTTTAGCGAGCAATAGTATTCCAAAAAAAAGACATGAATGGAACAAGGGCAACTGAAGGCAGCTTTGGCTTTGAAACTGAAACTCAGACCATAAAGTTCTGTTCATGATGTGTGCCCCAGAACAGAATCCAGCTTAGCATCCCAGAGCTCTGCAGCACTAACAGGAGTAACGAGTAGTAAAAACAGCCATAAAAAAAATCCCTTATTTTTGTCACTAGAGTAAGCAGATCATAACAGGGTAGTATTTTCAAAAGCACCTAAGTGACTCAGCAGCCTAATTCCCAATGACTTTCAGTGGAAATTAGGCACCTAACTCACCTATGAGCTATTTCAATTTTTACCCACCAAGATAAGATCTGAGATTAAGTAATATGGTGTCATATTTACATAGTCACTTTTCTGAATAGAACTGCAGATAACATGTTATCCAAACACCAGATAATATTGTACTTTAGGTTTGTATTAGGGTGAGGTCAGGCCCTAATAAAACAGCTCTTTCTGAGACTCTGTGGCACATCAATAAAGTTGGTCAATATATTTAGAAACTGTTTATAGTACGTACCTCCCTTTCCTGAAGCAGCCTGCGCAATGTACGCTTTCTAACAATGTGACGTCTGCGCATGTAAAGGCCTATGACCAAGGCTATCACAACCAAACAAAGGATACTTCCAACAACACCAGCTGCAATGGATGGGATTTTGGAGCTAGAAGACAAAAATGGGGAAAGAGGTCTGTTTTGGTATAAGAAATAACAAATGGTGTATTTTCAATACAGCATTCCATGATAGAAACATGATCAATTGAAGGCTTCAGGCTTCAGATCAGTTTTGATCTACCTACAATCAAGCAACATGGGTGTCAATAGTCTGAAGTTTTTCATTCAGTGTTTGTGGGGTTTTATATAGAGCTGGTTGTTTGTTTTTTATAAACTTCAAAATGGCTTCAGTTGCAGGTTTGAAATAGAACAGTTTATATAGGGTTACCATACGTCCGGGTTTCCCCAGACATGTCCGGCTTTTCGCTCTTTATATAGACATCTAGGGGAGATTTCTAAAAATCTAAAATTGTCCGGGATTTCCCCCCGGTTGGCTATTTATAGAGCGAAAAGCGGCTGACAGGGCGGCCGAGCACCGCTCGCATTGGGGCCTTGGCAGCCAAAGCCCCTTCCCGGCTCCCCCCATCCCCTGCAGCCTTACCATGCCGCCTGGCAGCACTGGGGGGCGGGACTGTGTGCCTGTGCGTAACGCGGCGGTGGGGCTGGCAACGGCGGCCAGAGCCCCTCCTCTGCTTCCCCCCTCCTCCACAGCCTCAGCACGCCGCTCGGGCAGGGCGGAGCCAGACACCTGCTCTAAGCTGAGCGGCACGGTAAGGGGGCTGGGGAGTTGGAGAAGGGGGACAGTCATGGGACAGGGAACGGGGGGGGGTTAGATGGATTGGGGGTTCTGGGGAGGCTGTTAGGGGGGCAGGGGTGTGGAGAGGGGTCGAGGCAGGCAGGGAGCAGAGAGGGTTGGATGGGTCGGGAGTTCTGGGGGTCCTGTCAGGGGGCAGGGAGCAGTTGGATAGGGCATGGGAGTCCTGGGGGTCTGTCTGGGGGCAGGGGTGTGAACATAGGGTGGGGGTGTGGATAAAGGTTGGGGCAGTCAGGGGACAGGTAGGGTTCTAGGGGGGCAGTTAGGTCGGGGGTTCTCAGGAGGAGGCAGTCAGGGGACAAGAAGCAGGGAGGCTTAGATAGGGGGTGGGGTCCTAGGGGGCAGTTAGTGGCAGGGGTCCCAGGAGGGGGCAGTCAGGGGACAAAAAGCAGAGGGGGGTTGGGGGTTCTAAGGGGGGCGGTCAGGGGGTGGGAAGTGGGAGGGAGTGGATGGGGGCGGGGCTAGAGCAGGGCTCCCCCTCCCCCGCAGTGTCCTCTTTTTGGATTGTGGAAATATGGTAACCCTAAGTTTATATTTTTTTCCAAATGCTTTCATTAAACCTTTATGGAAACCATTTTTGAACATTTTCTTTGACTGAAAACGGGTTCAAGAACATTTTCAATAAAAATTTAGAGTAAATGTGGTGAAAAATGTGAAATTTTGAAAAAAAAAAAAAAAAAAAAAGCCAACAGTTTTGCATTACATTTTTTATTAAAAAGAAAGGCCATTCTTCAATGAAAAAAACTTCATCTGAAAAATTTTGACCTTGTCTTCTGGAGGTATATATGTATTTAATCTCATGATTCCTTTTTGCTAGCCTTTTATTGTTCAGGATTTTATAAGTAATTGAGACCCTAAAGTATGCTTTGGTCTTAATCAGCCAAATTAATATTTTTCTCATGTTAATCTAGGATTTGTGAACCATTGTCATGGTCTCTTTATATTCTATATAAAACTATCTGCTCAAATAGTTTTAAAACCGTTTTGAAGAGACACTATATGGTAAGCACCACAATGAATGGTGATTTACTTACTCTTTCTGTTTGTCTTGATGATTTTAAAACAGTTATTTCAATACAAAATAAGAACAGAATTTTGCTGTCAGATTCTCACAAAGGATCTTACCTTAGAAACTATGCACTTGAAGTACACAGATCTCTCACTGACAGCAACAAGAGTCCCATACATCTAGGCCCTCAGCTAGCGAAGCACTAAAGCACTTGAGTAGTTTTATTGGCTTCAATAGGACTATTCATATGCTTAAAGTTAAGGATGTGCTTCATTGTATCAGGGCACTACTATGCAGTGTCCAGCACAAAAATGTATATATGGATATGTTCTTCCCAACTATATCATAAATTGTGATGAATGCAATAATTACCCCAATGGACAGCCTTCAAGACCTGGTCCTTTGCACCTGTAAAAAATGATAATTACAAATATATATTAGCACTAGCACCTACTCTGGAATAACTGTATTTTCATTCACAAGTTACCTTTTTAAAAAGCTGTCAGAATATTAACTTTCTGATTAATAATTATAAAACTTTTTGGGCGTGTTATTTGGAAAGCTTTGCTGCAGAATCAGGGGCCACAGGCTAAGGTGTGCTGTATATTCAGTTGAAAGGACAATTTATGAATGTCTGCCTATGAACCTGGACCATGCACCATGGATCCCCAGCTTCTTTTTTCCCCCCAATACCTCTGCAGTCTCTACAAGTGCTGCCTTATTCAACAACTTCAAAAGAACTGACTTGTTCATCCCTGCCCTGGGGGTGCACAAAACAACTGATCACAAAGAGTTTGGTGGCCTGTGTGAAAGAAGCTAGTGACCTTGCTCTGAGTGGGCAAATGTTCACTGCAACAGGCTGGCCCTTTTGTTAACAGGGCGGCAAGGACTGAATACGTCTGGAGACAGAACTAACCTTTCACTAGGGGAGATCCTTCATACAAGGCATGGGCCTATGAGGAAAAGCTTGCATTGCTGCTTACCACACTGTAGGGCACCTGTTTTAAGGATCAGTAAAGGACGTCAGTGTCCAGGTCTTCTAGTCTAATGAAAAATATCACTAGCAGACACATCTCTTCATCAGTGAATAGTATGGTATTTGGTTGTACTATTCTACCACTGGGTGCACCATCCATATAAGAATCTATGATATTTTTCATTGAGGGTCTAACATTAGGTTTTACTGACACTGAGTAGATTTGTACTCGAATGTATATTATGTATACGATATTATGTAGAATCCTCCCAGGAATCAGTCATTTCACCCTCTGTATTAGTGTAAATGCACACCACCTTCCAGATGCCTTAAATTCATTTTGGCAGACAGCATATAATGAACACCCCAGCTAGAGTTTGAAGATGAAAATACAGTGACTGTATATTCCAACTGGAGGTGCCAGAGTATGAGATAAACAGAACATTCTCAAGTACTGCTGAGTGGTAATATGTGTGCGCCTCCTGGGAATTGTGGTCCTTGTGGTATCTCCCAAGGAAAGGACAGCACTGCAGAAACAATCACATCATTTCTGAAAAATGGAGCCAAACAAGGAGAAGAGTCCAGTCTGGGGCTTCTGCCTCCCTCTCTTACTGAAAATACATCATCTCAAAGCAGACACAGAGTAGGTCAAGCAGGGGATAAGGAGTAAGCCAGGGCCAGGAATGCAGTTCTGAATTCCATTAGTAGGAAAAAGGAGTCTGAGCCATTTTAAAATGGCAGGTGGAGATGGAGAATTTATTCCATAAATTATTCTAGGCCCTTGGGGGGCCTACTGCTCATTTTCTTGGATCTATCTTTGTTATTCTAATCTTTCCTTGTGTTTTCAGTGCTAACACAGTGCAACAGGGCTCAGAGTCTGAAAGGTTCAGTGAGTGCATCGAGCTCCCATAGAAGAATTTGCATCTTGGTGTCCAGAACACACTTCAGGTATTTTGCACATTGGTTCCTGAAGCCTGAGTGTGCAACTTTGCCAATGTCCTTCATCTGGTTATGGTTTTCTTTGTTTGTTCAGTTGTATAAGGAAACGTAACAAGTGAGTGAGTGAGAGTGTGTGTGTATGTGTGTGTGTGTGTATACACGGAGAGGATACCTGGGAATGTGCATGAGATTGCACAGGGCTTCTCCTTTAGGTCAGCTGACTAGAATATTTGCCTAGGATGCAAGCTCTAGTCCCACCACCCTCTACCACCGCTAAATGAATGGAAAGGAAAAGGTGTACAACACCCTCTTCTGGTATAGCTGTGCAAATAAAACATTATTTCAGGCCACCAGTATAACCTCTTCAAGGGCATTTCTTTTACAAAATTCCAATTTCCATGCTCCCTTCATTCTGAGCAATTTTCCAGATGGTTTCTGTCTCAAAAGAAGATGCATTATTCTCAACAAAGGAAATGCTCCCTTAATGCCCATAGTCTGAAAGATTAGATTAGAAACTAGAGGCTGAAAAAAAGGTGTAGATTTTCATTTGTGGTCTTTAGAATGGATCTCCATAAAAATCCATCAATGTGAAGGGTACCACGATAAAGTTAAAAGATGCTTGGGGAGAAAAATGATGGATCAGATTGTGCTTTTCAAATCCCATGTGATTTTCTGATTCATTTCACAAGCCAAAGGAGAAGCAAAGTACATAACAAATATCCACCCAAGGCTAAATATAACCATCTTTCTTAAAGTGGAATTTTATGATGACACCTAACATAAGTAAGCTATGTTTTATGGAATCTAAAATATCACTTTTTTTCCATTCTTGAATTATTTTTCCTCTACATCTTACAGAAACTAAAATGAGAAATGTGACCTTGTATTATAAACTGTCTGGGGATCTTAAGTATATATTAGCCTGAACCTAATGGTGAGTGTACTCTGAAATCTCTCTCTGCTATCCACTTATTGTAAAATTAGAGCAGCATTCAGCCCCTGAAACAATTCTATCCTGGTGCTATCTGGAACTTTTTCATCTGTCTACATAAATATTAATTGTCTCTGTGCAGATACAACTGATTATTTTCCAGTTCCATCAAGATTTTAAACAACTTTCTCCGGAACCCACTGTTTCTAATTTGATGTAATATAGCCAGGTTGTTTTGATTTATGGCCTTTCAGAGGAGACTCAGACTGTAACAGCAGAGGTTACCTCACAGTCATAAATGAAATGGGAAACCATTGGGCTTTTTTTAAAGCCTTAAAAGACCTTTCCTCTCTCCTTTCTTTTTCATTAACCTTCTAAATGACAGGCAAATATGTCCCACACATGCAATGGCTGCAAAAATTCTTCCTGGATATTTAACATGAATGATCTCAGAATATATAAGTCAGTGGTAACTAAATTTGTAGGGAGGCTCGATCAGTGATGAAGCCCAGAACGATTAATTATACTTCTGCCTCTCTCTTTGTAGTTCTTACTGCACTACCACACCAGTTGGAATGAAATTTACTTGTAGTATCCTGGGAAAATAATTAGGGAAATTCAAATCACTCATGTTTGAGAGATTAATCTTGTTAATCTGGCCGCCGGGGAGAGCGGAGCCCCAGCCGGACTCTCCGCCCTCCCCCCGGCGCTCCGGCCGGTCGGGGAGAGCGGCCCGCGGCCGGGCTCGGCGCCCTCCCCTGCCGTGCTGGGGGGGGAAGGGGGCGGCGGGAGGCTTTTTTGCCTTGGGCGGCAAAAAAGCCAGAGCCAGCTCTGGTCTCAGTTGGGACCTCTAGGAGCTACTGTAATACAAATAAACAACAACTGCAAACTTACCCCACATCTTACTCAAATCAGAGATGAATTTGAATTTTAGTCTTCATTCACTGCTTTACTATGTCATATGGTGGAAAACATTGAACCTTTTTTTGATATTAGAATAATCTTGCCCCACTACACATTCATCCTCCATGGCTCTGCCATCTTAAACCTCTCTACTGCTCAAGCCAGCGGAAAAGTTGACATCGCTGGTGAAATTCAAACTGCTTAAAACTCTGTGCTGAGGCATAAACAGTGCACAACAAGCTGTTACAGAACTGACAGCTACATCCAGATTCAGCAACTTGTATTGTATTGATGTATTGTTGTTGAACAATGTATTGTTCATTTGACTTCAGTTTTCTATCTTTCTAGCAGAACCACACAGTTAAAAGCTTTGTTTAGACATGGTTAGCCATTGTTCTGCTAAAGCTATCAGCTAAAGTGGGCTGTAATACTTTTGTTTAATTTTGGTTGCTGGGTTTAGTGTGCGGGTGCTGGGTGGTTTTGGTGGCCTGTGACATACAAGAGGTCAGCTTAGATGATAGAATGGCTCTGTGACTCTATGCTTTCACATGGGCAATCATGTAACAATGACACTGGTTTACTATGGCCAAGTTTCTATCAATGAGAACTAATGGTAATGGTTACTTGGAGTGTCATTTTTCAATGAAGAACATTCATTGTATGATTGAAAAGCACAAAAAACCTTTGTCTGCAATCATGATAAAACACAGGGAAATCATCAATCCGTATGACAATCTGAAAAACACTGCACTGAATTTCATGAAGACGTGAAACACACCAGGTGACTTAGGGCAGTGTTTCTCAATGACTAATCCATAGACTGGCGCCAGTCCCTGAGATCTCTCTGACAGTTTAAGAAGGCAGTAAGCTGATCCCCAATATCAAAAAGGTTGAGAAACACTGGCTTCAGGCATGTCTATATTGGGAAAAAGCCCACAGTACCTAGTGCACAGTAATTCCCCATGTGGACACTGTTACTGTGCATTAAGAGTGCTTTGTGTGCCTGAACTTAGTGCATTTTGAAAGTTACATGGGGAGCTAGTGTGGAATAGCTAGTGCACTTTACTTGCACACCCTAGCTCACTGCGCACTAACTTCTCCTTGTAGACAAGCCCTTAGCTTTGTCGGAGAAAAACAGAGTTCTCACTCTCAGGTTGGGTGCAGCAAGTCAGATACTTTATTATCTCTAGCAATTGTGTGGAGAGAGAGAGCTAAACAGGTCTCTCTTCAGGTAAACAATTACAGCAAGCATTTATACCTCTTGTTACATACAATAATGAGCAACAGCTGCATTTTGTTTATACATAGGTCATCCTGATATTTTATTTTTCTCACCTCTATTTAGACTATAGTCTACATTCCATACTTATCTAACACAAGGTCGCAACAACTTCTCACGCAGTTCTTTCCCACTCGCCTCACACAATTCTCGCTTCTACAAATCTTCATTATTAGGGCTACAGCTAGCCTGACTCTTGCTCACAGAGGGGACTGTTTGCACTGAAATCCCCTTCAAATCCCTGTCAGTTCTTTCTCTACTTCCACAGCTTCCAGTCATCTATGAAGTGATAGTGTAGCCTATTTAACCCCCTCCTTTCTTTCTCTCCATGAACGTATGGGTTTGTGCCTTGTCAAAAGCAGGCTCTGTTTTTCAAGGCTTGGCAAGGAGGTAGCTGAATACATGAGGAGGACATGAGACTTGGGCCAAATGGCAATCTGAGCCTGGGAAGAGTGCAGTGTATAAATCTTCTCTTAGTTAACTTAGGTGAGCATTTGAGGTAAGATTTCCACTACTATAGAGGAAAAGCCCTTTGGGAAAAAACACCAATGAGAGAGCATTCCTTGAAACCAATGCAGGACAAGAGTCAAATTTCAAACCCCGTCCCTCTTTCTGTGCATCTAATGTAAGTTAATGTAAGCACAAATGCAAGTGTATGAGGGGACCCCATTATAGATGAAAACTTCACTGTGTCTCTGAACTATGCTAGTGCCTTGGACAGTCCATGGCTGTACCACAAAATGGAACTGTGTTTGCAGCCAGGCCCTGTCACACAGTTGTACTGATACGGCCCTAAATTCCAACCCAGGTGAAATTGCCTTGTTCTGTACACTCTCCCTGAAGCTCTGGTATGGGCCACTGATGGAGACAGGATACTGGGCAAGATGGACCACACTCTGACTCAGTATGACAGCTCAGATGTTCGTAGCATATGAAAAGAGAGGAACCTCTGGGAAGCATTAAAATGCAGTGTATGCTTGAGACAATCTGTTGGTGTTTTGCTTCAAAAAAATCAAAGTCACAATGAGATACATGAGCAGCCACTCATACTATTACATTCATCTTAAAGGCATGGGACATACTTAGTACTCTTGTGAGAAACACGTTTATAAATGATCTCACAGTCCACCAGATGTCACTATTGCGCCAGACAAATACAGCCGACAAAGCATTCAACTGGTGGGGAAAAAAGTGAATCATAACATAGGAAACTTGTAAAATTCCAGAAAGTCTAATTTTAAAAATAACCTTGTTTTAAGTCTGCTAAACCATTTTCTCCACTTTTTTTGCCTTTCCTGCAGACTAGAAGCACTACAGAACTTTACCTATTCCAAACTCAGCAGCACTTTGCTTACATTACCTGCAAATTCATAATCTCTTTAGTTTTCTATTTTTTTCAAATGGATGACTTTACAGTGAGAAAAAATCACAAGGAAGAAATACTTTACTCCTTCCACTTCTGTGTAAGCAAGTATTTTACTTACCCACGGGTACAATTCAGATGGCAGAGCTGACACACTGAATTTTCATCTGCGTATTTCCAGACTAAGGTATCATTTTCACCCAGAATTCCAGCAGGGCAGGATTTAACACAGTGAGGGCCATCTATATAGTGGGCACACTTCATGCAGTTGTCCGGACCCTGAATAAAGAGCAAGAAATTGTTGTCTGTAATAGATTTGCCCAAGCCATATATTGCATATGCAAGAAAAGCCTCAGAAGATAAATAAATGCATGTTTGATCATTTGAAATTTTAAACATGATTCAATGTTTTATCCTAGTTTATTATCCTATTATTGTACTACATGAAATGCTTGCAAAGTTTTAATCCTTTTGTATAATATGCTGGATGAGATACAGCACTTGATGTTAAATGAAATAAATCTCTCTCTGGGTATCAATGCTGAGGTATGATTCCTGCTATTCTGTAATTTTCCTATTTTCTGTCCTAATAAAAACTTACATTTTTGGTTTAATACTGTGAATAAAGATGCTCTGAGAGCAAATAAGTTTAAAATCAAAGGGCCTGATCCTCATTGAATGTAAATCCCCATTACTCTATTGAAATCAGTGGAGCTATATCAATTTATACCAGATGAAGATCTGACTCATAAAGCTTTTTCATTCTCTGTATAATCTAAGAGAACATTTTTTTCTTCTACTCTGAAACAGAAAGAGAAACTGGGTGAAAATAGAAAAGCCCATCAAATTTCTAATCTGAAGTGCTTTTAGCTAAAGTTTATTTGAATTGCTCTGGCTATTACATGAAATAATGTTGTTTTTACTGAGATTGTGGCAGGACCCAAAATGATCTAGGTACTCTCTAAAGAGAGGAACAAGTAGTCCCAGGCAAAATTGCCTTTTCCGAAGGAAAAGCTGGAAGTGTTGTGTTCATGACAATTGGAAGGAATCAGTTGTGTTCATGACAATCAGTATGTCACAGCATATGTTTTTAGTTTTATGATGCCAGTAAGCAATTAATCACAAACATGAAGAGACTATTCTAACTTTAAAAGAGAAACTTCCTTGATGGCCTAGTTCATTGCCACATAGGAGCCCCAGGTATGCTCCAGAAAGTAGTAGGCTAGATCCTTAGCACTGACTGCAGTGGAGCAACACTGATGTATTTATGTATTACACCTCTACCCTGATATAACGCTTTACCTCGTTATATCCAAATTTGTGTTACCGCAAGCGGTTCCTCTGCGCCTGCCCATTACTTGCTGCGGCCCTTCCCGCCATCCCCCCCCACTCCAGCTCACCTCTGCTCCGCTTCCTCCCACGAGCGCACCGCAGCTCCGCTTTTCCCCCCTCCCTCCCAGATTTGCTACGCCAATCAGCTGTTTGGCATGGCAAGCCTGGGAGGGAGGAGAAGCGGAGCTGCGGTGCGCTTGTGAGAGGAGGTACAGGCAGAGCGGAGGTGACCTGAGGCAGGGGAGCCGCAGCAAGTAAGGGGGGGGGGCGCAGAGGAACCGCCCCCCTCCTCCTCCTCCTTCCACGAGCACACCGCTCAGCTCTGCTTCTCCTCCCTCCCAGGCTTGCCGCGTCAAACAACTGATTGGCGCGGCAAGCCTGGGAGGGAGGAGGGAGAAGCAGAACTGCGATGCACTGGTGGGAGGAGGTGGAACGGAAGTGAGCTGGGGCGCGGGGGCCCTGGGAAGAGCCGCAGCAAGTAACGGGGGGTGCAGAGGAACCTCTCCCCGCTCCAGCTCATCTCCGCCCCCTCCCCTGAGCACGCCGCCACCGCTCCACTTCTGCACCCCTCTCTCTACAAGGTTTGCAGGGCCAAACAGCTGATTGGCGTGGCAAGCCTGGAAGGGAGGGAGGGAGAAGCAGAGCGGCGGCAGCGCACTCAGGGAGGAGAAGGAGGCAGAGTGGAGGTGAGCTGGGGCAGGGAGTGGTTCCTCTCCCTACCCCGATAGAACGCGGTCTCACCTATAACATGGTGAGATTTTTTGACTCCTGAGGACCACGTTATATTGAGGTAGAGGTGTATTATTTGTAGTGTCTATCAGCCCCTCTCATGGACTAGGGCACTACTGTACTATCTGCTGTACAAACACACAACAAAATGATGGCCCCTACCCCAAGGAGCTTGCAATCTTAGTAGCTGGGCATCTGGCCCAGGGTTCTAAGCCAGCGTTTCTCAACCTTTTTCTTTCTGAGGCGCCCCCAACACATTACAAAAATTCCACAGCCCACCTGTCCCACAACAACTATTTTTCTGCATATAAAAGCCAGGGCTGGCATTAGGGGATAGCAAGCAGGGCAATTGCCCATGGCCCCATGGCGCAGCTTCTGCCATGGGTTCCAGCAAGTCTAATACCGGCCCTGCTTGGCAGACCCCCTCAAACCTGTTCATGGAACCCCAGGGGGCCGAAGACACCAGGTTGAGAACCGTTGTTCTAAGCCATAATGGAATGAAGCAAGTACCCTGCATTATTGAACAGTGACTTTCTGACTGAAGAAGGGTGGACAGTCATCCTGTGTCAGGATAGTAGCTGCAATGGAGGGTGCAGGAGTTTTTCCAAGAGTGGGGCTGTAAGGTGCTGGGGAGGAAGAAAAGTGACACTCTGGCAGGAAATAGAAAATTCCCCCCATCCCTTTACTAAAAAAGATATTGAGCTAATGGCTACACTGGAATTGAAATAGCCTGCAAAATAAAACTAAGGGACTAAATTCAGCCTTGAGTGTAAAGAAGTACAACTCTCCATTGACTCTTACCCTCAAGGCTGAATTTGTTACAACCGGGGGGGGGGGGGGGGGGGGAAGGGGAAATAAAGATGGGGCTTTGTTTTCCATACGGGCCAAGCTAGAGACTTCATAAAATAACAAAGTATTTTGAAAATCTGAGAAGGATAAAACTGAGAAGGATTTTGCCATTGGATATTGGGAAAGACCAAAGTATTTTAACTTTTATAAAAGGGGCCTTTATATAAACTCAGAAAGTTCAAGTAACTTCGGAAAAGTTGACTATCGTTTTTACAAACACCCAATACTTTGCACTTACATTAAAAGAGATGCATTAATTTTAATTGTGTTGGGGTGTAGAGTTTGGTTTTAAATAGAAACTGCTTTCTTAATATTTTCCAATAAACATCTGCTGTTGATTAAAATCTGATCTTTGGTCTTCAGAGGCAAAAAGTTAGTGAATTATTTCACTATTAGCCATAGTTATTATTTATACAGTGCCTCAGGTAAGTAAAAATTAGCCTCCATAGCGGGAAGTGTCATAATTTATGATGATCTGGTTGTTCAATATCTAAGTATTTTAATATGTTCACCATGTTACAGGGTCTCTACGTGTACAAGTTTGTTACATCAAAACTGCTCTTACAGGTCCTGTGCAGGTTGCATTGTACGCAGTTGAATTTTGCACCAGGCATTCTGGGTGACACTGAAGACATTCAGATTCTCTTTCAAATTCTCTTGGCTCCCTGAAAAATAAAAAAGGAATAGAAGGAATACTTAACAAGGTGTCAACTTCAAATTCACATTTCAGAGCTTCCACTACTTTTTCCAGGTTGACTATATTAGGATGAGTATAATGAGAAGGGAGGGGATTTAGGAAGAACTTCTTGACTAGTCCTAGCACATCAATACAACTTGCTGGGCATAACACAGGAAAAGGTGAGAATAAGGAAAATTTGGCTGAAAGTGCCACACAGGGCAATCCAGATTGTAAACTACAAATTAGTCTTTACATTTTAATGAAGATGAAGAATATTCTCCAGAACATTTTTTCTATCACTGCTGATCAGCAAAAATATGTCTAGTGATTCTGAGCCTCTAAATAAAACTTGGGAAATTAAACAAATTGGCTGATAATTAGATTCTTGCCCTCCCTATAACACACAATGAATCATTAAAATGTGAAAGCTGAGAACAGATGGTTTTGATAGCAATAAAGCTGTTCTACTTCAAGTAATTGTGTTATTAATTAAACCAAATCTACCCATCATTTGATTAAAAAAATGCCCAGATCTGCCCTGTAGGTCATAATATCTGCTGGAGGGAATTCACTTGAAAAGACAACAGCTGCTGAACTGCAAATTGCTAGACAAATATAAACATTATGGACACCAGCATACTGTAAATTAGTGTCATAATATTAATTATTTTCAAAAGTTAAACAAGCTTTAAAGAATTAGTAAAAAGGAAATAGGAAAAATATGTCCATTGGTAGTTCTATGGATGAGTAAACATTTTGTGCTCTGTAAAAATGCAGAGTATTCAAAATCCTTCAGTTTTGGGATCAGCGTTACTGATGTTAGCTGTTTCTTTAAATTAACATATATATTACAGGTTTAACAATTATGAGAATGCTCCTTTTCAAGCCCCAAGGACACTTATAAATGTTGCTAAACATAAGACAAGCTGATGCGATTATTCTGCCTGAAATTACTGGTCCTGGTATGTTGGGCCAGTGTATTTAGGTTCATCATGCCTCCACTGCAGTTTTGCAGTAAAAGTGAGTAAAAATTGTAAGGACAAACTATTCCATTGGACCAGGCTCCCAGTAATTTAGATGGAGCCTAGGAATCTGAGGGTATACTTTGACCTTAAGATGTTTAGGCCACGATCCAGCAAAATCACTGCAGCATGTGCATAAATTTAACCCCACTGAGTTGTCCCATTGAAGTAAATGAGGCTAATCAATGGGTGAAATCCTGGTCCCCAGTGAAGTCAGTATCAAAATCCCATTGGTTACAATAGGGTCAAGATTTCACCTAATACGCTTAAAGACTGAGATTTTCAAGAGGGCCTAAGGGAGGTAGGCTGCTTGATTTTCAATGGTAGTTGGGTGCTTAGTTCCCTTAAGCCCCTTTGAAATTTCAGTCTTCTCCCAGTAGTCTTAGGGGAGTTATCCATGTACATCCCCCAACTGATGCTGGGGAACAGACTGCTAAGTATTCTTAGAAAAGGGTATTTCTTCCCCCCTTTTCTGTATTTAGGTACCACATTCAAACCAACATTTGTGTAAAAGTAACAAAAATTGATACTACTAAAATTCCTGGTTTTTATTTCCCCCTAGTAATGTGAATATTTTTCTTCCTACACTAACCCTTCCCCTCTTCCCCCGCCCCCAAAAAAACCTCCTTACCCTTGCATAACATTGCATTTTTTCACACATTCCCTCTGGCGACTGAAATGACGACAGGAAAAGCAATGGAATGGCCCTGGACCCCAGCAGCCTACTTCAGAGCATAAGGGGTCACAAACATGTTCCGCAGCAGCTGAGAGAGACAGAGACAAAGACAAACAATAGCCAGGGATTTCATAGAGAGTAATTAGAGCACCACAAATGACTCATTTTTGAGAGCCAATTTTTCCAAATTAACCTAGAGTAGATCTGAAGGATCCTGACAGCATTACAGAGCAGGAGGAGAAACACTCATGCTTTTCTCTAGTTTCCAAAGCTTGAAATTAAATGGGACTGTTAGTTTTGCAATATAAAAACACATGCTGCTCTGTGGCTATTTATTAATCAGATACGGATTAATCTGTTGTAGAGAAATCTACTCCTAAAACGGACATAAACATAAAACAAATCAATATGCTGCAGAGAGACATGATAAGGGCCTGATCCAACGTCCATGCAAGTCAATGGGAAGCTCAAATTGGACCCCGACTGAATGAGTCAAACATGTGGAGTTCGAACTTTCACCCTTGTTCTTCTGCTCCAAAACAACAAGCCTCTAACTAGCTGAGCCATAGCAAAGCAGATCTTGCCTAGCTGTCAGTCATTGTTAATCCTTTATCCTCTGTGTAGGCCAGCTTCTAGAGTACAACATCATGCAAACACGCACACACAGTCCCTACAGCGCAAGTGAATGTGTTCAGAGGAGAATTGTATCTTTTTAGATTGCTCCCCATTTGGGATGTATAAATCGAGCCTCTGCCAATGTGTGACTGGGAAGGGTAGTTTGGACCAAAACTGCCAGAACCTAGGTTCTGCATGGCTAATGCCTCAAAATTTTGAGCTCATAAATCTCAGTGAGGCCTTGAGGGTGCTGAGACGGGGCAGCCTGAGGAAGCAATTTAGTCTATATTCTCAAGGGTGAACTCCCTCCCCATCCTCCCCTCTTCCCAGGTTTACATTAGTACAGCATCATCCACAGCCTTTGACAGGCAACAAGTTCAATTCTGGGTCTGACCTTCCTTGCCTCTGCCATGCAAGTGGACAGAAATTGCAACTAACACTCCAGGAGGTCACCATTGAAGCAGACATTCACATTAGCTGCAACACACATGCCTTACTATATTCACAGCATCATACCCATATGCATTCTCAACCACCCTAGGTGAAATCCTGGCCCCATTAGAGTCAGTGGCAAAGCTCTGATTCACTTCAGCGGAGTCAGGATTTCTCCCCTGCTTTGTACAACAAACTCTCTTTCAGTTCCACTATATAACCAAACACAATGAAGACATCCACTTCCTCACAATCACATTCAAATGCACCACCTCAACTCTTACCTCACACTTTCTCCTTGAGAAACACCACATTGTGAACTTTGCCATTACACGCAGGCCACTTATCTCAATCTATCTGAAGGTGGAGTTAAGACTGAGTGTTTGAGGAGGATTGTGAGGGACTGGGAGTTGTACTTGGTTATATGTTGGCAATGATGGGAGCTGGCTATGGAGTAGAGGAGTGCTTGGTTATTATTGTGTTTGGCAGGCAAGACATTTGAATTGAGGTTGAGGGGGATGCGACTATCACTTTAACTGAAGCCTGGAATTTTAGTAATTGTGTTGATAGAAAAGGAGGTTGAACAACATCAACTGCAGCTTAAAGATTTTTGTTTGTGGCAATATACAAGGAGGAAGAAAGGTTTGCTTAAATTACTGGTCACAATCTCTTTTTCTGCCCCACACGATGGCATTCCAAGAGGGACAAAAGGACAGTATTAACTTACTGCATTCGTCTTGATTTCTGTTGGATGTGATTTTTGTTTTCTGAGTTTCTGTCACAAAGAGTTTATTCCAGTTCATTGTCTCAGCGTAGCAGAGGTTCTTGTTTTTCATAATGGCGACATCACCATCACTTATTTCTTTGAGGGAGCGCAATCCCAGAGATTGTATCTTTAGGTTAACAATGGCAAGAGAATACTGACCACTAAAATGGGTGTGGGGCAAAAAGAACAACAGATGGAAACAGATTAAATGTGGTCTTACTGAGTACATTTTCTTTTTGAATTTCGAAGACCCATCTGGGTTATTGTAAACTGAGTGTTTTACAAGGAAAGATATTGCTTGGTCCACCAAACTTAATTTGTGTGATATTACAGATGTTTTTATGCCATATCTATTGTAAAGGTACTATATTCACATCTGATTTTCTGTAGGGACTGAAAGTTAAGTCCTCTGACACAGGACAGACCCATTGCATCATGTATGCACTAATACTATATGGAG
Organism: Trachemys scripta elegans; assembly: GCF_013100865.1. Classification (NCBI taxonomy): domain Eukaryota; kingdom Metazoa; phylum Chordata; order Testudines; family Emydidae; genus Trachemys; species Trachemys scripta. The sequence goes on from NC_048299.1 coordinate 92,956,654, forward strand.
ATAAAGCTAAAGTCATTATTTTGCACTTGAGTCTGCCATACTACTCGGCATGTTAGTGTAGCACCAAGCACAACATGGCCTTGATTTGTATTAGGACTTTTGGGCACTGCTGTAATTCATTAGTTATATCACAGTCGTGCCTAAAGGCACCAATTGAGATCAGGGCCCCATTGTGCTAGGCACTGTACATACACTGTACATGTACATGTAGACGAATAAGAGAAAATATCTGTACTAAAGAGCTAACAATCTACATAAAAGACGGAAAAGGAGTGGAGGCAATGAAATATTCGGACTGTCTACATGGTGGGGCAATGTGCTCTCTGGGGCTGTGATTTCTAAAGCCCACTAACGTGTTGAGCATTAATTGGTCCATGTAGACCCTTCTGATGCGCACTACTGTTTCAAATAGTACTATGTTAAAGCGTACTAGGGAACCTTTAGTCTGTATCAGCAGGGTCTACCCAGACCAATTAATGTGCAGCTCATCAGTGAGCTTTTGACATCACAGTCTGGTAGAGCGAATTGCCCCAGCGTATAGACAAGCCTATATTATCACCATTTTACAGCTATGGAACTGAAGCCCAGAGACCCAGATTTTTGGAGTATTTAGGCATTGCTCTGCTCTGAGTTACAGGCCTTACTGACTTAGGAGCCTAAATCTAATTTTCAAAAAGTGATTTAGGCTCCTAGGTGTTGTAATGTTGAGCAGAGCAACACCCAAATACCTTTAAAAATCTGAGCCAGAGAGATTTTGTGACTTGCTCAAGATCACAGAGGAAGACTGCCTCAGGACCAATAATTGAAGCCACATCTCCCAAGGTCCATTCCAGCACTCCAATCCCAAATCCATCCTTCCTCTCAGATATAAATAGGGACAATGTCTTGACACAGTCACTTAGACACACAGGGCCAAATTGGTATAAAACTGGTATAAAATGGTGCAGTTCCACTGGACTACACAAATTTACACCAATAGAGAATTTGGCCCAAATTTTGCAAAAATCTTTTATTATTTAGACAAACCTAGCTGTAAACACAGTTTCTCTCACCCTCATTCTGGCACATGGTTTACTTACTGTTGCTTTGTTCTGCCTCGTATAATCTCCAGATTTTCAAAAGCATAGAGATCTGTGTTATTTGCAGGCCAGTCTTGAATCAACAAAAATCCTGAAACAGGAATAAAAAAACAAAAAAACAAAAAACAAAAAACCTCAGCAGCTTGAAAATGGGATTTTTATTGTGAATTCCTGTTGAGCTGGGGAAGGCACTTTTATCTTCTTCGCATCTTTATGAGAGTTGCAAAATGAAGAATTACATTGTAGGGAGTCTGCAGATATTTTTAACGCTGCTTTGTAAACAGTTTACTTTCAGGCCACCAAGAGGGCTTAACATTGTACAAGTCTAGTGTGTTATTGAGCTGTACATCCTGCAGCACTTGAGAGACCACAGGAGTTTCTGCTCTTATCAGGAAATGCTGCAGTAGAGTGTCCCTGGATTTCATTGAAACATGAGGCCATCACTGGAGCTTTCTAGCAGTGGAAGCATTTAGGAAATGGAAAAAAATGAGTGGGGAAAAGCACATCCGAGTTTAACTGCTAAAGACATTGATTTCCCCTGCTTGGACATTCAATGGGGAAAGAATTTGGGGAACAGTATTATATAAAAGTTTTCTAAATTTAGTGACAACTATACTTAAAGTAACTGGACATATTTAAAATGAGAGAGAAAAAGGGGAGACCCTGAGTCCAGTTCAGATTTTACACTGCTTTTATAATGGTGTGACTCCAACAGAAGTATTCCCGGTTTTTGTTGGTGTGAGATTAAAATCAGGCCCAGGCTGGCCATCTGTGCTGCCACTGAGAGCATTTGGTGCATGGATCCAAGGAAAAGGCATTCAGATTCGTGACTCCCATTGGTGTGATGGAAGCAACGGAATAAAATTTCCCAAAGAACCTTTGAAACATTTTCCACCAATAGACATGCAGCCATTATTTCAAGGTGGGTTAGCAGTGAGCGCCATTTCCTGTGCCTCTGCTTCATCATACTTCTTGGGTGTCTGAAAGTGTTCTGGTTTTGCTCTTTAATATGTCTGACAATTCAGCAAAAGGGATGGACTGGTAAAACCATACACCTTAGACCAGATTCTGATCTGAGTTACATGTGGGGTGAACAGACAGCAAATGTGAAAAATCGGGAAGGGGGTGGGAATAATAGGAACCTATATAAGAAAAAGACCCAAAAATCAGGACTGTCCCTATAGAATCGTGACTTTTGGTCACCCTAGTTACATGAGTGTAAATCTAGAGTAACTCCACTGACTGCAGTTGAAAGGTGTTACTCTGGAAACCGGCACTAACTCAGATGATTTAGTTTCTTAACAAAAACTGCTCTTATTCCTTTTCCCCTTTTGTTTATGTTTTCTGGGACTACAAGATCAGACAAAATTTTAAGCCAAACATATCACTACCTGATATTTCTTTTACTGTTCTGAAGATATCCAGTTTCTTTGGGTCCAGTGGTTCTGTTTTGGTGAAGGCATCACTAAAAATCAAACAGATCATGCAATTTGAAAAAGAACACATCAACTTTAATGGCTGCTTCTGGTAAAAGACCAACCATGACCCCTCTTCCCCAACCACACACGAATCAGCTGATGACTTACCCTAGAAATGCTACTGGTAGAATGATGACATCCCCATTGATCTTGGTACAATTTTTGAAAGAGTCAATATTTGTAGCATTTATGGAGAGAATCCCTTTCAGTTCACCTATTCCAATCCCATTGCAGACTGTTAAAATGAAAGCACAAAAGCCGCAGGTTTCTTAGGGATTTTAGGAATTAATGAATTTAAGAAAATAAACATCAATGTGACATTATTCTGGATAGAGTCTATTGTAGCTGTTTTATCTCTAGATCTGTAGCTATAAAATTAATTACAGAAATACCCAAGGTGACACAGCTGGCAAGACATGGTAATAATCTGAGAAAACAGTAGTGCATAGACATTGTGGAACTTAGACTCATGCACAATAAGACCCCTTTACACCGCTCTGGACTTGTATGTTGAATAAATTAAAAAAAAAAAATCAGTATTAAGGCCAAAACCAAAGGGAAGAGAAATTAACAGTTATAAGCACGGGTGAAAAGATTGTTTTCAGGTGAGTTTTTTTTAAAAGGGTCCGAGGGCCAGTGTAGCCTGATCTAGGGTGTGTTACTAATATTAATTTGGATGGTACGGGTTTTAGGCTCGCCAATCTGTTTGATCAGAAGATAAAAGTTCTTGTCCCAAATCAGGCTCCACAGAATTTACAAAGGACCTTCGGGAGTGTGACAGGAAGCTCACACTGAGACAGATCTAGCCGTAAAGACTTTTTATTAAAATCAATGAAATAGTAATTAAATGGTAAAATAATCAGAGTTACAAAGTTACAATTGTATTACTGTTATTCAAGAGATACATATGCTAATATGGTATTGTATGCTACAAAGCTTTGGTTAATATACTCACACCCTTTCTCGATAACCTGATGATGAAAGACACAGGACCTTGCCTCTGGTGGTTCAGGTTTCTCAACTCTTGAGTGAGAGGTGCAGTGGAAGCTAATGCTAAGAGCTGTCAAAGCTAACTTAGAGTTTACTTAACTAACAAACTTAAAATTAAAACCTAATAAACAAAACTAAGAACAAAAAGTTAGGGAAATCAGCCCCAGCCTAGTCCCCTTGGAACTTAAAGTTTGAAAAGAAAATGAGTATGGCCTACTAATAGTTAGTAGTCGTCGTGGATAGATAGCACATGCCAGCGAGGTGGGTCACCTCTTTTATAGGGCACAAGTGCCGGAAATCCTTCCTCCTATGCCCAAATTTCATTCCTCACCCACAGAAATGTTAGGGTTCACTTACCCCCCAGGCTAGTACGTTTGTACGTATTGATGACATGTGCATACACACATAAGTCTGTTAAGTCTGTGGGTACAAAATTGAAAAAAAACCCTGTGCCATTCTTCCATTGTCTACTGGTCTAGATAAAAGGTTTTAGACATATGCGTGGGTGCTTATCTATTTAGGTAACAGGTCTCAATATGTAGGTCAACTTTGCTATCTGGGTAAAAGGTCTTAATGTAGATATGCTAACTTTGCCTTAGCTTAACATACAGGTTTTGGCCTGTACGTTCCTTGCATTACAGCCAAACTTAATTTCAATATAAATCTATAAACCTATTACAATAAATCAAATACTTAAACTTATAAGAAAAGATATATCTATGCAAGTAAGCAGATTAATCCTTTAGACTACACCAGATTCTCATCTCACTTATACTAGTTTCCCAACAGGATATTTCCTTTGATTTTAATGGTGTTTCTCCTCATTTACACTGGTGTGAGAGGAGAATCAGGTCCACAGAGTGAATGAAGGGGAGAGATTCATGGCAGTAGCTGCAGGTGTAAAAGCCTTTTGCACCAAGTGGCAGGATTACGGGAAGAGAAAGAGAAGCTGAGCTGGAAGGAGAGAGACACACAAGATCTATAAGATAGATAGCAGCAAGTGTATTAAGAGGAGCTGGAACTGGATGGGGAACCAATAGGGCTGTGTAAGGATGGGGAGACTGTAGATGTGCTGCTTGGTAGGAGAGGGCAGGCAGCTACATTCTGTACACGATGGGCCCCGACAACTAGAGCTTGGACATAGTCAAGGTGAGAAGAGATGCAAGCATGCATGTGTATCTTCAGCAGAGGGAAAGTCAAGGCTGTGATGTGAATGAGTAATATTGCCTTATAAGCACATAGAAGATCTGGACGTGATCCTAATAAACCTTGCAGAAACCACGAAGCAGTCTAAACTAAGGAGCAATGGTGGTGGTGAACCGACTTTTATGATGATACATATGATGTTGCAGTTGCTGGACATGCTACTTGCAACACTAGGATATGAATAGGGCCCCTAGTTCTACTCAAGTGCAAGAGGTTTAGGCACAGACCCTGCCATACTGGACGAGACCCACAATCCATCTAGTCCAGCATCCTCTCTCTGACAGAGGCAAGTGCCAGATGCTTCAGAAGAAGGTACAAGAACCTTGCAATAAGCAGATGTGGGATAATCTGCCCCCAAGATAGGTCTCATCTTTGTTGTTATTTTTTAAAAATATAAGATGGCTGCTGCTCAATTGTTTGTGCAGCCCAGGATCTAGTGTAAGCCCATAAAGGTGCACGCGCACACACACACACACTTCTCCAAACATACCCATTTTTGTGTTACTCCCAGGGCCGGATTCTGACATTCTGAGGCCCTAAGCTATGTCAAGTGTAAGAGGCCCCATACAATAATTTTTATTATTATTATTATTTTCACAGAAAGGACATTGAATATATAAACATGAAAGCTTTATATTTGCATATATACAAAGGCGAAGTTGTAAAAATAGAATAATAATCTAACTAAACCATGTCTTGCAATATGCCTGTCTGCATTACAAAATAGTTTCAAATTAATATATTTTCGTCTATGATTTCTTAATTAGTAGATAAGAAAACTTTATATCTACAGCAACACAAAAGCAGTTACAGTTACACAGACCAGCTTACTTAATGGAAGCAGCATAACCTGCAGTATGTCTGTTTGCACATCACATTAATTGTAACACTGAAATTTAAAACATTTTCTTTTGTGATTTTTGGAGCGCAAACACATTGATGATGTCCTTAAATGATAAGTTATGGAGTTTGTGACTTTTGATGCACAGACTGCTTAGGGCAGATAGCTTTTCTTGCAGCATTTTCTAGGCAGATATCTCTCTTTGTGTTTGCTTCTCTATCCTCTGTCTCCCCCAGGACCATTAATTAATCTTGAGTGAACACCTCGGACACACTGCTATATGTGTGAAAGAGAAAGAAAGAATTTACCAGAAAAAAGACTGGTAATCTCTAGATCGGCATTGAGAAAGTGAGAAAAGCTACTCTATATTCAAACAAATATAATGAATATTATAGGCTTTAATAGCCTATAAATCATATATGCACATAGTTTGAAAGAACTTGCTCACCAAGTACTCAGAATATTTTGATCTATATGTATATCTTCCTTCACTTCTCTCAAAACCCTCTATTTACCCTCTGATATTTACTATGAAGGTTCCCGAAACTGACGGAGGGAAGCCAACACAAATTTATCCTCCTCAAGATCCACTTGACCCAAGTCCATAAGACGATCACCTGCAAACTCAATCATGTGAAGCATGGATAGCGCATGAAGCAGAAAGTGGTGTGCCCACTAAAATACACAATTGTATGTATGTACAGATCAAAAGGAGAAAGAAAACACTAACACTTAAGAAAATAATGAAAAACAGGAGCGAAGGCACTATACGACTGAGCATGCCAGACCGTAAACAAAAGATGGTGGCCTTCTGGCTATTACCAGCCAAGGGGGATGCTATACATGACGTCTCTCCTAGGATGAGTCCCATACAAGTATGAGCTTGGCAGGATTGCTTCATGACACTGCTGTCTCAGACCTCACATTTTCCCCCATTTTATCGCAGTGAAATTATGTATTTAAATATGAAGGAATGGTCAGAATTTTACCAGTAGCAGCTCGCCAACAAAATGCTGCCTTAGGACAGGGGTTCTCAACTTTTTTTCTCTCTGAGGCACCTCTCGACATGCTATAAAAACTCCAGGGCCCAGTGGGGACAGGAGAACCTCAGGGCAGGGGCCTTGGGCATAGGCAGAGTTTGACTTCTATTTGGGGGGAGCAGGGGTCAGCGGGGCTCGAGCCAGCTCTGCAAGGCGGGGTCCAGGGAGGGAGTGCAACCTCCACCCCGACTCACCTCAGCAGGCCACGTAGCCTGTCTGGGTTGGGAGTGGGGGATGCAACCAAAGTTATAACTCAAAGTTAGGGCTTAGCTCAAAAAGTTTGAAAACAGTTTAGGGTGCAGGAAGAGGGCTGTGTGCAGGCAGGGGGTAGCTCAGGGTGCAGGAAGAGGGGTAGCTCAGGGTATAGGGAGAGGGGTATAAGGGCTGTGTGCTGGGGTTCCTGTTCTCTAAGGGGTCTGTCAGCCACGAAGCCGAGTCTCCCCACCCGGGGGGCTCTTACGGCTGCCTCTGCAGGAGCAAAGGGGTCTGGGAACTGAGGAGCAGCTTCAACCTGGGGCACGAGCAGGAGAGGAGGGAACGCTGCAGCTGCCTGCTCCATGGCACCAGCCAGAGCAGCAGCAGCCCCGCACGCCTGGCTCTGGCTTCCTGCCTCCGACCTGGCCAGGGGATGGGGAGAGGAGATTGTGGAGGGGAGGTGTGGAACTGCCCCAGGACTGCTGTGCTCTCATGCTGCAGTTTGAGGGTGCGGGAGGAGGGGGGGGGGCAATGCTCTCCATGTCCCCAACTCTGCCCATGGGCTCAGGGATTCAGCCCCGCGCCTCCTGGCTTCAGCCCCGTGGGGGGTGCCGGGGATTGGGGCTTCAGCCCCACACCTCCCAGCTTCAACCCCATGGGGGGCAGTGGAGATCAGAGCTTCAGACGCAAGGCCCTGCAGCACCCTTGAAAGGGCTCACGGACCTCCAGGGGGCAACAGACCCCCGGTTGAGAACCGCTGCCTTAGGAGACTGATCGACTTACTCGTAGAAATACTAATTTTATAAGTGCAGTTGTTGTTTTTTCCCTCAACCCTGGCCTCCCACCTGTCAATAATGAACAATTACTAAAGGGTAAGGGTAGGGTAAGAGTATTTGTGAAGCCAGATGTGTCACATTTGAATGAAAATGTCTATATTTAGAGAGAATCTCCTTTATTTATCAACCGATTTTGATAAATTTTGAAATGGAGTCAGGTTTTTTTTTCTTTTTTAGAGCCCCTCATATTGCGAGGCCCTAAGATGTCGCTTAGTTAGCTTATGCCTTAATCTGGCCCTGGTACTCCCATGGTTGAAAGGTTGGCGAGAGCAGGGCATGGAGAAGGTGGAAAGACAAGCTTGGCAAAACTGTGCAGGAGGCAGCATTTACTTTCTGCACACGCTGAGTGAGCCAGCTTGAGTACATGCTCTGGAGCATTAATTTCCCTGCTAAACTACTTGCTTAGGCCTCCATATTATTATTCAATATTTATATTGCAGTAGCACCCTGAGGCTCCAATTAGGATTAAGGTCCCATTTGGTTGGCTGCTTTGTCAAGTAAATTCTCCTCACGCTAAAAATATTAATATCTTGGCGCACTTTCCGTACCTTTGCTACACAGCCCATCACATTTTTTACATTTCCGAACACCGTTTTCTTCCACTTCATAGGAATCGACATTACACGAGCGAACACAGGAGCCATGGTCTGTCACCACATAGTTATCTGCAAAGACAGGAAGGGAAATGCAATGTGGGCAATGAAACAAAGGAGAGATGCTTTGGGATTTGTATTTATGCTGTAAACAGGCATTTAATTGATACAAAATGCCTTTTAACTTTTGAATAGAGAGGGGGTGAATTAAAACACACAATATTAGTGTACTTAGAGCTTGCTACGTTCAATGCACTAACTAACCAAATTATAGACATTAACAAATTAATCCTCACAATATCCTGGAGAGCTGGGGTGGATAACTATTATTATCATCATATTAATTGAGACAGAAAATTGGCCTTTCTTAAAGCCAAATAGCAAATCAGTATCGTAAGCAGGAGTAGAGCTCAACACCTCCTGATTCCCAAAACCATCCTCAGTCTTTATAAGACAACACCATCTTTATAATAGGCTATGGTGACCTTCAGATACAGGTCCTAATTCTGTGACTCGGGTCCTTCTCTACCTTTAAATAAATTTTCTTAAAAGACCATGGACAGGGAATAGAGAGAAAAAAACAAAACACAACAGACATACACACAGCAATGAATACAGGAGCTAAGAAGAACCCATATGCTTTGTGATGTGATACCATAGGTGTTAAAAACAGCAGATTTCTGTAAGCCCCCACTAAGAACCAGCCCCGCTTTATTTATGGGCTTGCCCCTGTGCCATTGGAGTCACTGGGAGTTTTGCCACTGACTTCAATGGGAGCGTGATCAGGTCTTATAAGAGATTAGATGGATTTTATAAAGTGTTTCTTTTTGGCATTCACCAATAAAGACTAAGCTAAAATCTTCAAAATTAAAACAAAAACCACCCTGAAAAAACAATAAAAACAATGGATACAAAAATGTTAAGCCGTTTGTATTTTATCAGCTACATCTCATTTCTGATTTTCTGCTACTGGTTTCCATAGCAAAAGCAGCTGAGGAGAGTGAGGAAATTCCTTGGCCTAGAGGGGGGCACTAAGTTGAGGGGACCTGAATTGGGTCGGAGAGAACTAATAGCAACCTCTACCCGCCACCTCCTTGACCCTCTATTTTCCCTGGTCTGACCAGATTGCAGGCTTAAGTGAGCTTACGTGGACATTCTTTCACGCAAGTGGCTCCAAAGCTGTATTTTCCATCTGGGTTGACATCCATCTGATAGGTGGTCGGGTTGTACAGCTCTAACGGTGGACAAGTATCCTTGCACGTTGCTTCATCGCGAAACTTGCGGCATGCCTGCCATTAAACAATGTGACAGTGGTGCAAAGTAAACTACAGTCTATTTTTACAGCAAAAAGGAAGATACAATAAATGTATAATTCCTGTTTTATAAGGCTGCTACTGCCAGATCTAGCAGGTTCTTAGCACTAACTGAGGCATGGAGAACTTTCCAGGATTGGGCTCTTGTGCTATTGAGGTGAAAGAATCCAAGGGTGAAGGGCAATCTTGTCTTCTTAATCTTCATGGACTCATGCAAATAACTTCTACATTACAAAGTCCTTACGAACCCAGGCTCCAACACTGGACCAGACTCCTGAGAGGTGGACCCTTCTACTTGTACGGAGTGCCCGTGGGTTCCACCTAGAAACAGGGCTCTGCCTGCATGTATTGGATAGCAAGAACAGAGCTAAGAAATCAGAAACCAGATCAAGATAAATGGGTGTTTTCTTTACTGGCAACTTTTTAATAACATTAATGAAATAAAGTCCCTGCAGTCAATTACTGACCTGGACAGTTAAATATTAAAGTAATGCCATTAGGCTTGGCTACAGGCGACGAGCAATTTAATGGGCATTTATGAAGTGCAAGTCATTTCTACAAAGCTAATTCTACATTCAAGTTGACAATCTTTCTTCCTCCCTTGGTTCTTCCCTAGGTTTTCTGAGAAGAGAGAATTAACATTCCCTTCCATGAATCAATAAGAACATAATTAATGTGATTTGTTTACATCTTTAATGGCCACACAAATATATCCAAACAAACAAAGGTAAACTGGACCGTTTCCACAGAAGTTGCTTGAATTCCACTTAATTTAGTGTTAAGCCCAAACTAAATAGAATCACTTGTTTTAAAAGGGGGACAGGTTCACAAAACAGAACATCAATGGAAACACTGCAACAGTTTAAAAAAAAAAAAGCCAACAACTAATGTAAACAGGTTTTTCTGGATTCCATCCCTGTGAGTGCTGTGAACCCTAGCAGAGTTGTTCTAGTAAATGAAAGACAGAAAAAGGAAATTGCATAATCTATCCTCATGGTCTAAACTAAATGAAATGCAAAAAGGGTATTAAAAATTATGAAAAATAAGTTTCTTTTTAAAAATTCTTTGTTTTAAAATTCTAAACTGTTGTTGCCAAGTGTAAGAAATACCTGGACCAGATCACCAGCTGGTGTAGACTGGCATAGCTACACTGAAGTGGAGCTATACTGATTTACACCGGTGGAGAATCTGTCCCGTACATATTTTAATAAGATATTTTGTGATCAGTATCACTTTCAAGGGTCCTAAGATTAAAAAAAAGTTACAGTGCATTCAGCCCAAAGCTTGGCTGCTGCTGTTGAACTTTAAACATGTTGCTGTAGTATTACCAGGCAGTCACTCTCGCGAGGCCCTGTACACCCAGCGGCACACTGGTTATGACAACAGTCATTGGGCACCCTTCCTCTGCATCGGCCTGAACATTGCTGGGCACAGATGACTTTTGTTACTAAAAGACAGAAAAAAAAACGAATTAAAATGCATATTTGCTAAACCAAGATTGACAAGTAAGGAGAAAACTCCAGATAAAGAACACATGGGTAGAGCCTCTCACGAGACACCAGTTTCCACTCTCATCACCAAGCGAAATTTGTGGAATGGAGAGGCCAGAAGGGAGTTTCTGAGCTTTTCCTCACCAATGTATTAGAGCCAAATTCAACTCTCAATTACCCTGCAGTAAGGCATCAATTCTGCAAGGCACTGAACACTCTAGCCCTGATCCAGAAAAGCACAGTTAAGCAAAGTTAAGAATAGGCATACATGCTTTGTGGGAAAGGGGCCAGTGCTCAGCATCTTGCTAAATCAGGAATAACTTCACTGGCATCAGTGGAATCACTCCCAATTTACAATGGTATAAGACAGCAGAATTTAACCTTTGTATCTAATAGTTTTACTGAGATAATAAAATATCGGTTGGTGCTACCTTTGAGATATCAACTTGGTGGGAAGACCAGCTTTATATTAACAGTACATACTCTTGGTGTCATTAATGTTCCTGTTAAGTTGGGGTGGGCAATAATTTTCACAGGGGGGCCACTTCACAAATGTTGGTAAGTCGTCACAGGCTGCACATTTCTACTATATTAATGGAGGTGTGCGGGGTCGGGAGGGAGTTTGGGTGCAGGAAGAAGCTCCGGGCTGGTGCAGAGTGTTGGGGTGCAGAGTCTGGGAGGGAGTTTGGATGCAGGAGGGGGTTCTGACTGGGGGAGGCGCTTACCACAGGCGGCTCCCGGCCGGTGACATAGCAGGGCTCAGGCAGGCTGCCTGCCTGCATACTGTGGTCCCATGCTGCTACCAGAAGCGGCTGCGGCCGGCTGCTGCTGGCATGTCTCTGTGTGCCCCTTGGGGGGAGGGGGACAGTGGGTCTCTGTGCACTGCCCGCGCCCACAAGCACTGCCCCCGCAGCTCCCATTGGCCGGTATCCGGCCACTGGGAGCTGTGAGGGTGGCTCTGGGGGCGGGGTCAGCGCGCGGTGCTGCCTCCCCCTCCACCAGGGGCGTGCAGAGACTTGCCAGCAGCATCCGGCTGCTTCCAGGAACTTGGGCTAAGTTTTCCTCTCTGTTATGCAGCTCCCATATGGTTTGCGCCAATATAACCGAGAGGAAAATTTTGGACCAGAAGCTGTTTCTAATACCAAAGCAATCATCTGCAACAATTTTTAGTATCAAAATCATCTGGACTAGAATAGTGAAAAAAAATCAATCATTGATTAATGTGGGTTTGCACTACTGCCCTGGGAAGGACAGAACCAGAACTGCTCAACTATGCATCCTTCACGGCGAATTGATTTTCCTTAGATTCAATGGGGAGGTGCCTGTGCTTTTTGAGCAGGAGGATTTGATTTCTAACCCGCTGAGTGGTCACAGTGTACAGCAGGGGTTCTCAACCTTTTTCTTTCTGAGGCTTGTCCCAACATGCTATAAAAACTCCACAGCCCACCTGTGGCATAGCAGCTGGTTTTGTGCATTTAAAAGCCAGGGCCGGCATTAGGGGGTAGCAAGCAGGACAATTGCCTGGGGCCTCATGCCACAGGGGCCCCCACAGAGCTACACTGCTCAGGCTTCGGCTTCAGCCTTGGGTGGCGGGGCTCAGGGCCTGGGCTTCAGCCCCAGGTGGCAGGGCTTTGGCTTTCTGCCCTGGGCCCCAGCGAGTCTAATGCTGGCCCTACTTGGCAGCCCCCCTGAAACCTGCTCACCCCCCTTCCCCCAGGGGCCTCGGACCCCTGGTTGAGAACGACTGGTGTGCAGCAGGGTGTCAACTGTGAAATTCCCAAATGGGCACAGAGTAGTTAAAATATTTTAAAAATTCTTGTACCTCAGAAATAGTCACACTGCAGATCAATCACAGTTAACACTTAAATCATCCGAGAATGGCACTCTGCTACAGAGTAATCAACCAGTATAGGCTTGTTTCTTTTCTCTTCTATTTTTTTGTTTTAATTTGTTATTATTTACTTTTTCTTTCTGTTAAACTTTTGCACCTAAGCTTTATTATTTTGTGATCTCATATTTGTAACCAAATACTACATTTTCAAGGAAACATATTATCTCCAAAATACACATAACTGGTGTAGCAGCAACTCCTCCACACAACCAGAAACAGTGGGATAAAAGACACATTGTTTTACAACAACAGAGTTTTCATATCATTTTCGTAAGCATCAGCAGGGGTGTAAAACAGCTTATCATTCTGAGAACAATTGACAAAAGCTTCCCACTGGCAGTATATCATGGCAAATGTTTATGTTTTGTGCAGTATCTTCCACATTTTTTCAAGGATGGAAAGAAATCTGACATAAAAATTTCCCACATATGGGATGCATTTCTGATAGGCCAATTTCATAAAAAGCTTAACAAAATGAGTGTTAATTGCTAAATAAGCCCCATCATGCAAACACATATGTACACATGCTTAACTTTATGCACCCTTGAGTAACCCCATTGAAGTCAATAAATCTACTTACAATATGTATGATTAAGCACATGCGTAAATGTTTGCAGGATCAGGATCTAAATTTCTTAAGCCTAAAGGTTAGTATTACCTCTGGACACCATGTTAACAGTGGACATGATCCTGCAAGTGCTTTGCACGTGGAACCACTATTTACATCAATGTGCACAGAGTAACTGCAGAATTTGTCCCACAATATCCAGCATAGCAGCTGTGAAGGATTGAGAAGTGAAGCCACTAGAGCTGGTTGAAAAGCTTTGAAACTGATGAAAAAATGAGGGTGGGGGAGAGGAATATTTGAGTGTTTTTTTCCAACCTGCTCTAGAAGCTATGTAGATCTTACCTGATACCTTAATTGTGAGCAAGATGCTCAAATTTAAATACATTTGTAGGGCTGGATTCTGCTGTCACTTATGTAGATTTAAATCAGAAGTACTTCCACTAAACTCAGTGGAATTATGCTACTGTAGAGCCGGTATAAGACAAGAATAAGGACCCATAGCATTTCCCTGAATGCAGACTAACTACACATATTATAAAGCAGTGAAATAATAAACTATCAAAAGAAACAAAGTATTCAAAGTACATTCCCCATCAGTCTTTATATACTGAAAAGTAAAATCCTCACAAGAACTTTAAGTGTCTCTAAACATCTTGTGTTGTTGTTCTCTTGATGCCCATAGTAAGCATCCAATGTGCAAAATTACAGGGTAAAGGGTGTTCAGCCTATGAGTGACGGGACTGCCTAAGGATTCCGAAGTGCTCTATAAATAATTAGGACACCTCTCCCATGCTGTGAATCCCCTGGGCCATGCACCCTTTAAAGGCCATCACTTCATTTTCTGAGAGTGGTCAGGACTTGCTTTATATGCCTGCAGGGTATACGAGTGTGACCTTTTCTGACTATCTGGTATTCATGTTGGAAGGAATTCTACAAAGGGGATTTAAAAAACAACAACACAGAAGTGGTGAGTTATTCCCATTCTCAGCCTAAAATATTATGTAACAGTTTGAATGTTAATACACAGTCATTCTACTTGAAACAATAGAAGTGGAGAAAATTCACATTACAGCTACTTCATTATCCCTTTATAATTACTAAGGCCTATATTTTGGGGAAAAGCTAAGGGAGGCAGGAAAAGTGCTTCTAAAACTTAAAGTGTCACGCAAAGACTGAGCATTCATGGAGAAATCTCAGTCCAGTCCAAACTATTTGGGGGTTTCTGTGCTGTTCACCAGGCCCCCTTTCTTTCCACATATGTGGCCGCTCAATGAGGAGCTGCAATGGCTTTTGTTTGCCTTTTGTTTGCTATACAAGAAGAGCACTGCGTGCATATACAAAAACATAGTGGAAGTTACTACTGCAAGGATCATTATTAACAATCACTCAGATACCTGATGGATTGCTAGGGGAGCATGCCACCCATGTCTGCGGTGGGCTTATGGGTCCTCAGGGCAGTGGAGGGGAGCATAGTGTTTTCCATAAAACACTGGCCATCACATCAGGACTTGACAGGGACATTATTCAGTGAATAATAAACAAACAAATACCTAAAAGCATACAGTCACGGATATTTTAAATTAATCTCTGGACTTACATGTCTGGCAGTTCTCTATGCCGGCACCCCAACAGTGATCTTCTGTACAATTTGCATGACACTTGGAACCTAAAATGTAAATGTTACATTGATTGGAAAACCTTTATGATGTAACATGCAATTGTTAGATAACACACCAGGGCTGTCAGGAACTGAATCTTAGTCTTTCAGTCACAACATATCCCCCATGTGCCTGTTACTACAGCTACAGGAGAGCTTCTGTGCCACACACTGAATGATGAGGATAAAAATAAACAAGAAATAGATACCCATTCAGTAAGCACTGTCCATCCTGTGTACTGAATGAGGCAGGGGTCCTGTGGAAAAAACGTATACGATCCTGTAATTAATTGCATCTTAATGCGTACGCATATATGGGTGGAGGGGCGGCAGGAAGGGTGGAGCATGAGGGAGATGGAACATCTTAAGTCTGGCATTTCCTAATGTTTGATTGCTTGACTTTACCACTGTAACTTTCTTCTAACATACTCTTCTTATTGTGATTCCCTATGTTTTTAAAGAAGCAAATTGAAAAAACAGAAATTCTATCATAGGGAACCAGAGTGACCCCAGCATAGGTCATTGGCAGGGCTGGGATATTCAATCCACAGCACATAGCTCTATTGCTTGAGCTAATGGTGTAATGGTACTAGTAGGCAGTTATTCTTTATGTGGATCAGCCACTAGAGAAGGAGGGGAGACACACTTTGCCTGTGGATTTCATAACTATTTTGCTGACAGCAGAGAAATATTGAGACTGGATTCTATTCCAGGCTTTGGAGGGGAGTGTAATTTACTGGTTACAAACCCTTCTTTCCCTGTCACCACCCATCTGTCTCTGTCCTTCTCTGCTCCTCTCCATCCCCAACTCCTAACTTTGTCCCTTTCTGTTCACATCCCTCTCCACCCCACCAGCTCCTGTATCAGTCTCCCTCTATTCTTATTCTCCCTGGGCCTCTCTGTGCCTGTTCTGCTCCTCACCCCCGGCTCCACTACCTCCTGCTCTTCCCCCTCTACATTTAAGTCAGGTTGCTTCCTCTTACTGCTTCACACTGCCTATGTTCCAGCGGGGGGGGGGGGGGGGGGGGGGGGGGCAAGGGGGGCACAGGAGAGAGAGAGAGAGAGAGTCTACCTGCTCTAGGTTCCAGTGCTAGGCACCATAGTGGCTCACAGGACCTGGAAAACTTGCAAGGAAACTTCTGCTTAGCCCCTGAAGCTCTGGGCTGGAGAATACTCAGGGCTCATCTACACTTACAGTGCTGTAGTGCTTAGTGAAGATGCTACCTATGCGGACAGGAGAGTTTCTCCCTAGGACACTGACAGACTAGCTCAGGTCAGAGACATAGGCCAATTCATTTGTGTGTGAATATCAAAGGAATTAAATGTATTAGTATATATTCAGGCCAATTCACTTGTGTGTTAATAGGGATCAAAGGAGATGTTAATTGTATTGCTTTTGCCTATCTACATCCTATTGTTTACTATTACATTACATTAAGCATGCCTGATAATTAAATAACCCTAGATCAAAGTGTGTGTTATAATGTAAGAGTGTAGTCAGGTGTTAGAATTTCATGAAAACTAACTAATACTACTTGTATTGTTTTCACTTATTTATTCCTTTTATAATGTAATGGTAGGCATTTAACTAAATAACTCATCAAATGCAAATGAAGAGGAGTGCTAAATTCAAAGTAACTGACCACTGTGTGGGTTCAGATACTTGTCAGATTGTTGTCTGTGAAAAGAAGCTATCAGCATTGAATCAAAGGAAGATCCTTTATCTCTAGACTGTTTGGATTCTAACAGGATAGAATAATTGAATGAGTAGACGGAGACCTCCAGAATTATTCTGGGTAGCCCTGGAAAAGACTTTTGGGAAACTGGAAGATTACTACATCTCTGCTATCATTTTGGACTTACAAACTTTGACTCACCTGTTATTATATTTTACATGCTTTAACCTCTCAATAATTCATTCTTTTTTCTTAGCTAATAAACCTATAGTTAGTTTACTATAGAATTGGCTGCCAGCGAGGTCTTTGGTGTAAGATTCTGAGTACCAACTGATCTGGGAGTAAGTGACTGGTCATGTGGGACTGGGAGAAACCTGATGGGGTATGATTTTTGGTTTATGTGACCATCATCACTAAGTTCAGTTTGTCTGGGTGACAAGCTAGGCTGGAGAGGCTAAGGGGACTGTCTGTGACTCCATGGTAAGACTGGTATAGTGATCCAGGAGTTCACGCTTGTTATTGGCTTGGTGAAATCTAATAATAGAATATACCACCAGTCTGGGGTATCTGCCTTTGTTTTCTGACAGTCTGCCCTGAGACAGGCACTCACACTTGTGAGCCACTCCAGACAGCATGACAGTCCTGTCACCATAAGTACTCCACACTGGTAGCTGTGTTGACAGGAGAAGCCCTCTCAGCACTGAGTTTGGTCGATATAACTGCATCACTCAGGGGTGTGGATTTTCTACACCCTGGAGAAACATAGTTATACTCACATAAGTTTGTACTGTAGACCGGGGCTCAGTTACTTTAGGGCAGGGGTCTCAAACTCAGATGACCTGGAGGGCCGCATGAGGACTAGTGCATTGGCCCGAGGACCGCATCACTGACACCCACCACTTGCTGCCCCGGCCCCGCCCCCACTCCACCCCTTCCATGAGGCCCCGCCCC
Organism: Trachemys scripta elegans; assembly: GCF_013100865.1. Taxonomy (NCBI): domain Eukaryota; kingdom Metazoa; phylum Chordata; order Testudines; family Emydidae; genus Trachemys; species Trachemys scripta. The sequence goes on from NC_048299.1 coordinate 92,974,458, forward strand.
TGCCCCGCCTCACCTCTTCTCGCCCCTTCCCTGCCCCCATTCCAACCCCTTCCCTGAAGTCCTCACCCCAACTCTGCCCCCTCCCTGTCCCCAGGGGGTGCAGGAGCGGTGTGGGGTGTGGAGGGGGTTCAGGGCAGGGAGTTGAGGTGCAGAAGGTGTGCAGGGTGCAGCGGGGGCTCAGGGCAGGGAGTGCAGGAGGTGTGTAGGGTGTGGCAGGAGGCTCTGGGCAGTGGGTTGGGGTGCAGTGTGTGGCAGGGGGCTCAGGGCAGGGAGTTGGGGTGCAGAAGGGGTGTGGGGGTCTGGGCTCCGGCCCGGCGCTGCTTACTTAGAGTGGTTTTGGGGTGGCAGTTCCGCGCACCGCAGCCAGGGCAGGCTCCTTGCCTGCCTGCCCTGTCCCCGGCCCCGGTCCGCTCCACTCCAGGAAGCAGCTGGAGTCCCTGGGGCGGGAGGGGAAACGGCACCATGTGCTGCTCTTGCTGCTCCTCTGGGTACCTCCCCCAAAGCTCCCATTGGCCGCGGTTCCCAGTTCCCAGCCAATGGGAGCTACAAGAGCACGGAGCCCTCTACTTGCCTCCTACCCCCCTGCCTGGGGCTGCAGGGACATACAGTAGTTCAGCCGCTTCAGGGAGCTGCATGGGGCTCTTGGTGGCACGGGGTAGGCGGTGGGGGACCGTGGGGAGCTTGGCGGGCCGCACGAAAGAACCCCACAGGCCGCATGCAGTCTGCGGGCTGCGTGTTTGAGACCCCTGCTTTAGGGGATGGCACATGCAGAGTCTGGTTGGCACACAGGAGTTGTAAGGAGATGGAGCATGTCCAGTACAGAGAATATGACTGTCATACTATATCAAGCCTCTTCTGAGCATGTGTGAACTGTGATTTTTCAGAGGCTTATAAATAACTTGGCTAAATTTGGATGAATGTTCAGATGAATGGCAAAAGGCACATTCCTGACATCAGGGCACCCCCAATCCCCTGACAAATTTCAAATGCCTGCTCCAAAGTATGGAGTTTCTCAACAAAATGGTTGAAATAATTATTTTAATAAAAACAAAATTACTTATTTTCTCCTAATCTTGTTCTCAGAAGTAGCTCAACCTTTTTAGCTGAAACTTTTCAGCCACATGTATATGTTATTGGACTATTACCTCAGTTAAGAATGCTGTATATAATGCTGAATTAACAAAGCTGATTTTCTGAAGGAAAAATCAGAATTCTAAATTTTTAAAATTTCTTATATAAAATAAATAAAACTAAGAACTTGCCAATTAGTGTTTGCTATTGATACTGTAGATGTGTAGGTAGTCAGTTAGCAGGTAGAATTAGAGCCCTAACTTGAAGAGCATGTGTATCTGCAATCTGCATCTAGAACTGGGCAGAATGGAACATGAAACGAATACATCATCTCTGGGAACTAAAAACTGAAACTCTTCACCTTGAAACTCTGTATGGTTAGAGCTCATGGCCAGATAGTAATTTGTCATGTAAATCAATGTTTTTTGAATAATACATCGCTGACAACAAAACAAATATGACTGTATTTGCAAACGATTGGCAACATTTACTCAAACCACAGGGTAATTTGTACCCTGACTTAATTACTTTTGTCTCCACAGCTCTGACAAAAGTAGTTCTCAGCACTGAACTATGCAGCACACATACAATTAATGAAAACAAGTAAGGGTAAAATAATAATATATGGAGATATACCTATCTCATAGAGCTGGAAGGGACCCTGAAAGGTCATCGAGTCCAGCCCCCTGCCTTCACTAGCAAGACCAAGTACTGATTTTGCCCCAGATCCTTAAGTGGACTCTTCAATTATTGAACTCACAACCCTGGGTTTAGCAGGCCAATGCTCAAACCACTGAACAAACTAACTGATCTGTAAAGTTAGTACAGGCCTTCCAATCATTATCCCTACCCCCTTATTTTTTTATTGTTGTTTTTGTTGCTTTGTTTTGCTTTGTATTTTTGTTTATTTTCTAATGACAAGTAAAATCCCAGGGACACAATTATCTTGCATGCTCATTATTTAAAAAGAAAAATGGCTGCCTGAACAGATTAATCTGAAACTCACTACATTTAAGGAGTATTTCTTTCTAGGACAGTTTTGTTCAGCTCGTAACACCTGGCTCTTTCCAACCCCCTCACTGCCAAAATAGCTGAATAAGTGTCAATACTTGTCTAATAACTGACTGATTTACTGTTGGACCAAAGGGATTCAAGTTTAAAAGTTATAGGTTAAAATTTCCATAGTATTCAGGGCCAAGCTCTGCTGACTTACACCTCCTGCAATCCCATTGACTGCAGTGGGGTTCCAGGGTGTATGTCAACAGTGTGTGTCTTGCTAGTGCTTAGTCAATTACTCAACTGAAGTAGATCAGAAAATACACATTGTGCCAATCTGTAGTGCCAAAAATGCCCAAGAATTAAAACAAACTCTTTTCTCCCCTCTTAAAATGTTGTGAGCTGAATTTAGATCTTACAAAGGATTAACAGTACTAGCTTGGGTCAGATATAAGCATGGGTACATGTCATGTAAGCTTTCAAATCTACACCTACCTCCATGCTGATCTAAAGTATCGCTATTTATCCATTTCTGGTCTTCATTTTTGCAAAGATTTCCTAATACTGTCAAACCATGTGTAGAGTTCATGATAGTCACAAATAGGAATTAGGGCCTCAACCCAGCAATGCATTTAAGCACCTTGGGAGTACCCACATGCTTAAAATTAAGCATACGCTTAACAGCTTTGCTGAATCAGGGCCTTATGCTGTAAATTTAAAATCATTGGAAAGAAAATGTGTATGCGTTATATTGATGTGTGTCATTTTCACGGAAGCAGCACACATTTAAGGCCCAACCCAAAGCCCACTGATATCAATGGGAGCCAATCCATTGGCTTCAGTGTGCCTTGGATCAGTCTCTTAGGTCCAAATCTTGGTCCTAGTAAATTCAATAACAAAATATAATTGATTTCAATGTGAGTAGGATTTGAAGTCAATGCATTTACATAAAAGTGTTTGCAGAAATGGGACTCTATAATGCAATAAGTAGGTTGATGGTACTGCTGTCTGTAATAGAGTGACTACTGTTTTGTTAAATGTATACTTACAATTAGACAGATTATTTTGATCTTCCAACAGCAGTACAGCGTTTTTGTTCAAATCAATAATGTCATCCCACAGAACTGTGTGCATGTTGCACAGTTGTGGATTGTTGCTGATTTTAACTCCTCCATTAAGAATTTCTGCAAAAGAAAAACAGGACAAAAATGAAGCAATTGCATGATCGCTCTCTTTCTTCCTTCATGAAAAGGAGATAAACACACTCATCAGATGCCATGTTAATGGAAAAGGACAATCTACAATATCTTATTACACTTGAAAGAAGGCATAACTAACTGTCGAATAAGGGTCCAGTACTGCAGCCTTTGCACATCCAACCCTCTTCCCCCCAAGTGAAGCCAATGGAAATTATGGATGTGCACAAAATGCAAAATTGGGTGTCAAAACCGAGTGGCTGAAATTTTCAAGAGTGAGTTGTGATTCTCGGTGTCTCCATTTCTGGGTGTTCAGACTGAAGCACTTTGACGTTCTCAACACTTTCTGAAAATCAAGCCCCCTCTAAGACATCTCAAATTGGCACAAAAAATATCTGTTTTGGGCCAACATTCATTACTCTGCAACTCTATAGGGCCTAAGTGGATTCACCCCCTGAGGTCCTAGGCCTATGCATTGTAAAACAAGGAACTTTCCATCACTATCAGTAACCTGGGTAGTTATAAAGTGGGCAGGTATTTGAATAAACTACATTTAACTTCTGTCAGAGTGTCTCATTTGGAAAAGGACTTCTTAAATGAAGCTTTTCATAAAGATCTGGGAGTTTCCTTCAAATAAAGTAACAGTTCACAACCACATTGTCTGCCCCACCACTTCACCTGATAACCGTTTCATTGGCAGCTCCTTGAGTCCACTGATTTTATTTATATCTGTGTGATAATTGGATAAAATTGCCAGTGCATAAAAGTTCTCAAAAAGCACATTTCCTCGGATGATCTGGAGATTGTCCAGTGGAATGCTATCCACATTGTTGAGTGCTATTAACACGTAGCCTGCAACCTCCTGTATGGTCTGAGGAAAATCAGAAAGAACAAAACATTAAGTGTCATTGTGTCAAGCTGTTTCTCTAAGCTGTTTGCTGAGAGGAAAACAAGTTTCATTTGAAGAGATTATCACCTCAGAACTCAGATCAGTGACCCACCCATGCATCTCTGGTAACCCACAGCTCTTTATTTTTTACACACAGGTGAGCTACATTTGATATAATTACTCCCATAATCTCTCTGCATTCAAAAATATTGTAACCTGATAACCAAGCACGAAATAAACTGAGTATTGAAAACACATTATTTCAAAAGCACAAATCTGAGGAAGGATGATCTAGTGCAGGGCTTCTCAAACTTCATTGCACTGCGACCCCCCTTCTGACAACAAAAATTACTACATGACCCCAGGAGAGGGGACTGAAGCCTGAGCCCGCCTGAGCCCACCCAAGCCCCGCTGCTCCCGGCAGAGGGGCCAAAGCCCGAGCCTCATCATCCTGGGAAGGGGGGCCCCAAAGCAATGCCCAAGGGCTTCATCCCCAGGCACGGGGCCTGTAACCTGAGCCCCGCAGCCCAGGGCTGAAGCTGAAGCCTGAGCCCTGGGTGGTGGGGCTCAGGCTTTGGCCCTGAACAGTGGGGCTCAGGCTTCAGCCCCAGCCAGTCTAACGCCAGCCCTGGCAACCCCATTAAAATGGGGTCATGACCCACTCTGGGGTCCCAACCCACAGTTTGAGAACCACTGATCTAGTGTGTAAGGTATCAAACTGGCAGTCAGGAGAGCTGAGTTCTACTCAGGGCCGGCTCCAGGCACCAGCCCAGCAAGCAGGTGCTTGGGGCAGCCAACGGAGAGGGGTGGCACGTCCAGCTCTTCGGTGGCAATATGGCAGTGGGTCCCTCACTCCCTCTAGGAGTGAAGGACCAGCCGCCGAATTGCTGCCGAAGTCTGAAGCGGCGGCAGTAGAGATCAAGATCGCGATCACGGCTTTTTTTCCTTTTCTTTTTTTCTTTTTGCTGCTTGGGGCAGCAAAAACCCTGGAGCCAGCCCTGGTTCTACTCCCAGCTGTTCCACAACCTTCCTGTGCCATCTGGTTGCGCCATGCCTGGCACTTTTTTCAATACATCCAGTAAAATATTTATGTCTCTTTCTTTTCCATTCCCTCCCAACAATAGTTCATTCACTTGTGCATGGACATGAGCACGAGACAAATGTAGTAATGAAAAGTAATTCATGCATTATTGTCTAGGATTATCCTTGAAGGTCACTCAAAATTATTGTCTGGACAGAACACAGCTGGCTTACTTGGTGCAGGAACGTATTGCACAAGTAATGATGGATGGTGATGTTACATGTCTTGGTTTCTAGTTATTAGGGAGATTACATCTTTTACCAGGTATCACCAAGGCAGTAGAATGCTCCAGCTAATGATAGGTCATTTTCAGTGAAGAGCCATCAACACTGCAGTTTGCTTCACTGGTCTGACAACCCTCAAATTTGGTTATCTTTAGGGCACAGTGCAGAGCTTTTTCATTTCCCTTGGGAGCATGGGGGGGAAGGGGAACAGGAGTGCAATACTTTTCCCATTTAAAATAATTACTTTTGAGCAGTGGGTGATGAGCATGAGAAAAACTGCTTGCTAGGTGCTGTGAAATCATTAATATAAGTACAGTGTATCCTAGGATAGACTGGTATTTTAGAATTCCATTCGGTGATGTCTCTAATTGACAATCAGTAACTGTGTGTTTAAACAGGTTTTACATTTGTCACCACATTTTATATATATATATATATATATATATATATATATATATATATATATATGACCTTCAAAAACAATTCAATTCCTTAAACAGGCAACTCATCAGACTAGAAAAATATCTCGATTAGGAGTTAACCTCTCTTGAGGTTGTGCACATCTCACCAATGCACATTGTGTGCTGGATCAGAGCAATGTGATTAGCTACACTAACCTTCAGGAATGAAAGATCATGATCGTGTGTCACATATGTGATCTCCAGATTGCCAAGCACCACCTCACAATTGTTATACATCCTTTGCAGGCTGGTGAAATGGTCCTCCATGTTCCCCAGCTGGGTCAGCTTGTTATTTGTTCCTTGACAAACTGGGGGGAGAAAGAAAGCAGCATGAAACAAGGATGAACACATACAGAATGGGCAGCTACTGTCCAGCCACCTTTACAAGCATTAAACCAGTATAAATGAAGTGTAAGCGCAGATTGTCATGAAAAACTATACCACCTCTCTATTGCGTTTCCCGCTATCTAATAACTGTAATTAGTTAGGAATGTGCAACATTCCTCAAGATTAGCGATAGATCAAAACGAATATCCCTCCATCATCTACTTTTTGTCATGGAGAGAGCCCAGTGGCCGGCTTCTGATTTTGGGACCCCGATCTAAGCAGCCCCAGGAGTTTTGTACCTGAAACAAAATTAAAATCCACGGTGAATGGCCATGGATTTAATTTCATCAACCTCTATTAAAATGGAACCCTGCTCCGAAAAGTGACTAAAAAGGATGGTGTGGATTTTTATGGCATTGAAATTTGCTCCAATTGCTATTGTGGGAGGGTAGGTGGGTTGTCTTTTCCTCTAAACTCCCAATGCTACAAACTTATCAGACTGTGTCCTTCTAATGCATCATCTTCAGAAAAAAAATACTGCAGTTCAAATTAGGCCCTTGTTTATACCTGTGCTACCTCACAAGGCAATCTAATAATGCTTCACAAACTTAATTAAGGGCATAATTTGGTCTAGGCAATGTATTACTGATGATAAAGAGGCAATATACTGATGATGATGCAAGATAAAGACCCAGCATTACTTTCAGATCCCAGCTTTATGACTGGAAGTTAGAAAAAAAATGTAGTTTTTACTTGTGTATTAAACACATTTGTATTAAATTTACTGAGACATGGAACCCCAAAATACTATGCCTACAGTCACTCTTCACATTAGAACACATGAAGTCAGGAATTTAGAGCCATCAAGTTCTTCCATTCCACTGAACAGAAGGGAGCGCTGACTATTAGCTGTTCAGGCTTGCTGCTGCCAGCCTCACATTCTACTCAGCTGAGGCTGACAGAAACCCCATAATGCCTTGTGCATTAGACAGGGAGCCCTAGGCATTTCCAAACAACTGTGCCCTGTAAGACCATTAAAAGAAATATAGGGCTTCCTTCAGTTCCAGCTCAAAAGTAGTAGAAGCTGCAGGCTTGTGACTCCATGCCACAACATGGGGGTCAAAGAAGGTCCTGTCCCTCAGAAGAGTCTATGGATTGGGGAAAAGACATATTCTGAATGGCCTGAAGCTCCTTTCTGGGCTGCTTTAGGCAAAGCCAGTGGCCACCTGACACAGGCTCAAAAAGCCAGAGGTGAGAGATACGAGGGTACACAGTGAGGGCAATGGAACATATTGAGTTTATTGAACCCCAATTCTCCGCGCAAGCTGACAGGGGTTGTTTTGCTGCCTGCCCCTGCCAATCAAAGCTGCAGGATTCAGCTTGGGAATCCCAAACAAACTGAGTCCTGCAGGGTTCACACTGCTCTAGCCCATGATAAACATTTGGATGCCTGATTGATGAGAGAGTTGTACTGACATACTTTTGCCTTGGAGCACAAAAATACTTAATGATGCCTAAGTCTGCATCTTCAGTGGGGAGCCAAGTGGCTCCACACAGAGCGCTGCTGAGGTTATGTATGTTTAGGATGGGGCAAAGGAAAAATTAGTACTTGCTTGGCATTCTATTATCCCCTTTTTAGCAAAACTAGTGGAACTGTCAAAAATTTGCACAGTGCATTTAACCATAACAAAAGAATGGCACTTCAAGTGCTTTTGTGTGAAATGCTTTGTCATCCAACTGTTCAATTCAGTATTACATAACAGAACCCTCTCTGACCACTCCCTACCCCCACGCCCCATTCATCCCATCATTCCCCAGGTTATTTTTCCATAGCTAAAATTAAAACATATCTCCATACCACACCAACAAAAGTGAGAGAAGTAGAACAGCGCATGAAACAATGCACATTCAAACACTGTGAACACTTCGGTGCCAGCCACCTTACAAATACACATCCAGGGCCAATTCTGAGCTCACCCATACTGGTGCAAAGCAGGAGCGACTTCATGTACACCTCTACCCCAATATAACGCGACCCGATATAACACGAATTTGGATATAACGCGGTAAAGCAGCGCTCCGGGGGGTAGGGTGTGGAGGGGGAGTATGAGCTTTTTTTGTGCTTAGGGAAGAAACAATACAAGCTCAGGAAACAACCAGGATGTTAGAGCCAGGGGTGCAGAAATGATACCTGTACAAAATTCACTCCACAATGGATATTTATGTAGTAGAAAGAATAGCCTAATAAAGCAGAGCTAAAAATGAACACATTTTTTATTTCTCAGTACAGTGATCACCATTAAGGAGTTATCCTTTACCCACAGCCAGCACAAAATGATATCAGATACCACACTACTTTGCCTATATTTAAAATAGGTGGTTGGCTCATGTATCACAGCGATAAGTATAGGATAATATGGTGGCATGTGATATTGTTGTGTGGCAACTGTTAGCAAAGGGGATCTTTTTAATAATTACATAATGTAAACCTTGTGTCACTGAACTGTTTCAGAGTGGTAGCCATGTTAGTCTGTATCAGCAAAAACAACGAGGAGTCCTTGTGGCACCTTAAAGACTAACAAATTTATTTGGGCATAAGCTTTCATGGGCTAGAACCCACTTCATCAGATGCATGAAGTGAAAAATACAGGAGCAGTTATAAATACATGAAAGGATGGGGGTTGCTTTACCAAGTGTGAGGTCAGTCTGACGAGACAATTCAATTAACAGCAGGATACCAAGGGAGGAAAAATAACTTTTGAAGTGGTAAGAGAGTGGCCCATTATAGACAGTTGACAAGAAGGCGTGAGTAACATTAAGGAGAAATTAGTATTGGGGAAATTAAGTTTAGGTTTCGTAATGACCCAACCACTCCAAGTCTTTATTCGGGCCTAATCTGATGGTATCCAGTTTGCAAATTAATTCCAGTTCTGCAGTTTCTCGTTGGAGTCTGTTTTTGAAGTTTTTTTGTTGCAGAATTGCCACTTTTAGGTCTGTTATTGAGTGACCAGGGAGACTGAAGTGTTCTCCTACTGGTTTTTGAATGTTAGGATTCCTGATGTCAGATTTGTGTCCGTTTATTCTTTTGCGTAGAAAGTGTCCGGTTTGGCCAATGTATGTTGGAGAGGGGCATTGCTGGCACATGATGGCATATATCACACTGATAGATGTGCAGGTGAATGAGCCCCGGATGGTGTGGCTGATGTGGTTAGGTCCTATGATGGTGTCCCTTGAATAGATATGTGGACAAAGTTGGCACTGGGGTTTGTAGCAGGGTTTGGTTCCTGGGTTGGTATTTCTGTTGTGTGGTTTGTAGTTACTGGTGAGTATTTGCTTCAGATTGAGGGGCTGTCTGTAGGCGAGGACTGGCCTGTCTCCCAAGGTATGTGAGAGTGAGGGATCGTCCTTCAGGATAGGTTGTAGATCCTTAATGATGTGCTAGAGAGGTTTTAGTTGGAGGCTGTAGAGATGGCTAGTGGCATTCTGTTACATTCTTTGTTGGCCCTGTCTTGTAGTAGGTGACTTCTCGGTACCCTTCTGGCTCTGTCAATCTGTTTCTTCAGTTCACCAGGTGGATACTGCTGTTTTAAGAATGCTTGATAGAGATTCTGTAGGTGTTTGTCTCTGTCTGAGGGATCGTAGCAAATGCGGTTGTATCTTAGAGCTTGGCTGTAGACAACGGATCGTGTGATGTGGTCTGGATGAAAGCTGGAGGTATGTAGGTAAGTATAGCAGTCAGTAGGTTTCTGGTATAGGGTGGTGTTTATGTGACCATTGCTTATTAGCATTGTAGTGTCTAGGAAGTGGACCTCTTGTGTGGATTGGTCCAGGCTGAGGTTGATGGTAGGGTGGAATTCCTTGAAATCTTGGTGGAATTCCTCAAGGGCCTCCTTCCCATGGGTTCAGATGATGAAGATGTCATCAATGTGGCGCAAGTAGAGTAGGGGCGTAAGGGGACAAGAGCTGAGGAAGCGTTGTTCTAAGTCAGCCATAAAAGTGTTGGAGCCATGCGGGTACCCATAGCAGTCCCGCTGACTTGAAGGTATAAATTGTCCCCAAATCTGAAATAGTTGTTGAAGAGGACAAAGTTACAAAATTCAGCCACCAGGTTTGCCGTGATGGTATCGGGGATGCTATTCCTGATGGCTTGTAATCCATCTTTGTGTGGAATGTTGGTGTAGAGGGCTTCTACATCCATAGTGGCTAGGACGGTGTTTTCTGGAAGATCACCAAAGGATTGTAGTTTCCTCAGGATAGGAAGGTGTCTTGAAGATAGCTAGATAGCTATATGTTTAAGGTTACTTACGGTCTTTGAACCACACACACAATTCTCATTGATGTCTACACACTGTGTGAGAGGATCAAGAGTAGTACGCGTCCCTTTCATATTTGCTTCAGAACTAGATTGTTTCGTTGATTGAAAAATCCCTTAATCAGACAAGATATTTCAACTCTGATTTCAAACTTCAGCATCCCCAACTTTTACATGTTTAAGAAGTTGCCTTGAGTCCTTTTGATTCAAGCATGAGAACTGTGAATTATCACAGGAGTCGTATGATGGGCCTCTCTCACCACAGGACAGTCATATTAGAAACGCAGAGAGATGGAAACACTACTTAGTACTGAAATACATTGCAGAATGTGTCATTGAGTTGAGATTTGCTATGAAGATGTACAAGCAAAATTTTGTCCTTTTGTTTTCCTCGGCCAACTGAAATGTTATCTCTTAAAACTTCATATTAAAGAATCTGATTCTCAGCTGGCATAAATGGGTGTAGGTGGAAGATCTGACCCTAAAATGGTGTGCATTTAAAATGATCTCTTTGCACCCAATCCAATACAGATGATCAGTAGCAAACAAAGCTTAGGTTAGTCTTGGAGCCAAAGTAGCCTATCAACCTAATCTGATCTTCAGAACTTGACACACAATAAGCCGGACTCTCCCCTAGAGGAGCACTCATTCATGGCACCCTGCCTGTGTTCACTGACCAACAAAGTATTCAAGAATTTTAAATCAGCCACTGAAATCACAAGTATTACTGAGTTAGTAGTTCACCTTTCAGAGATTTACATTAACAATCTCTGAATAAGTTAATTTATGTCTTTTTCTAGCTTAAAGGTAGTTTGGAGCTCTATTAGAACTGACAAAACTGTCTCCAAATCCCATTGTACCATTTTACCAAGATATCTGCTGTGTGTCTGCCAACAAATGATTGTCAGGGCTTGAAAATCCTGCCTGTGGCAAGTACGGACACCCAACCCATCAATTTCTGCAGAATCTACTCTTTAATTTAAAAAAGTACATTTCTAGTTCTTATGGTTGCAACGGAAGCCTTCCAAAAGAGAAACAACGAAGTGCAGTTTTCCTGAATCTGCAGCAAAACAGCTCTGTGCATCTGCTGCTGCTGAGTGAGTGCAGAAATCAACAAGAAACTGGTTGATTTCATTGGTGCTGTATAGGCTCCTATGGAAAGGTGGGATGCTGACAAGAATCTTCTGATTTCCCTCTTCTGATGTCTCTTGTGAAAGCTACAGGGAACCTCAGATGCTGGAGCTGGTCAATGGGAAGACCCAAAACACAGAGGCTGGAGAGTAGCAGATATCCCTGTAATAGTCTCGGGGATGGAAAAAGAGGGAGAGAGCGCTCCTTTTTCCCTTCCAGCAGCAGTGCCTGGGTGGTATGGACATGTATGAGCACGGGCCTGATACAAATGATGGGGCTTCAAAACAGGGTCCAGGGATAGCATTCTGATAGGCATCTCAGCACCCACTTCCTTCCCAGTATTTTGGAGGTAGGGAAAGATTTGACAACTTTCAACACAGATTGTCAGAAGCCATGGATCAAAACAAGAACACCATCAGCCTCAGAGGAGCACAGAATGACACAATACGGCAATAAAGATTTTCCCCAAGCACGGGTATTTAGTCACCTGCTGTAAGGTAGGGAACTGTTTGACACTCTTTGGGAGGCCTCAGCCACCAGTGTTCCTAGTGATAGTAAGAGGTTTAGGGCCATCTTATAGCAACTTTTCCTTGACTTCTGTTTGCAGAGAAGATACAGGGCAAGCTCCTCAGTTGGTGTAAGTAGATCTAGTTCTACTGAGTCCTCTTTATGCCAATTTACACCAGCTGAGGATCCGGCTCATCATTTTTGTGCTGGGTAAATTAGGTAAGAAGAAGAATTAAAACCAAAACAACCCTCCCTGCCAAACCCACTAAATTACTAATTTTTAAAGAAGCACTTGAAACATTTCCCAAATAAAATGTTTCGAAAGAGAGGGAAATGGCGTAGTAACTTTTTATGAATAGTGCCATTAATCTCCAATACTTTGCTTTTTTTACTCTGAGAAGACAAACCCTATCATTTTCTGAATGTGATGCTGTCATTTTAACTCTGTTCTAAAACATTCGTTTTGGCCGGAGAAGAGAAAAAAAAGTTTTTATTATAATAAATTTGTGAAGACTAAACAATACATCTTGATACTCTACATCTGTTGGATTATAATGGAGTATGATGTTGTCTAGTCCACAAAAACCTGGATTTGTGAAGGACATATACACAGACAATGCAGGATTCATGTGTCTAAACAGAGATTTCAGCAGGATGCATGTGTGAGAGAGAAATATACAATGAATTAACCTCTTGAAATCTGGATGTATTCACATTCTCTTGCACTCAGAGGGACAGATTTTGATCCCACATACACCCTTTTGAAGAATTAAGGTAACAGCACGGATGCTTACATGTTTAAAACATCAGTGACAGTACTGATTTCTTTTGGGATACCTTATGTACTGTGCTAGATACACTTCCATACACAGCCCATATGTGTAAACTTTCACTTATCCTAAACAGTTGCAGCATTCTGTATTTATAAAGGGCCCAAAAAAAAAAAAAAAAGATATTTTCCATATCAAACCCCTGAGTCACAGTGTTCCTCCAAACATTAAGAAAGCTGAGATCCAGATCTGAACTTCAAGGCCTGGGCTAATCTTTAAAAGAAACAGACTTTTCTTTTTTCTGAATGTGAATACAATACAAATATGGCCAGCCTGAATATTTTAGATACACAAAAGTGTGCAGCTGTGATCTGCTGGATTGAGAAGAGGGCTGCAAGTCCAGAAGTCTGGGTTCTGTTCCTAACACTGCCACAGACTAGCTGTGTGATTCGGGGCAAGTCACTTAACTTGGCTGAGCCCCAGTCACCCCATCTGTAAAACAGCAATAATGAGGCTGTTGATCAGTCTTTGTAAGGTGCCTTGAGACCTACTCAAGAATGAACAATGTCACATAAAATTAAAGTATGATATTCCTTTATGATGTTTTTTCTCAGAACACTCTGTACTTTATAAGTGCCAAGGTTTTGTGGGTATCTTATTAGGTAATTACATAATTACACTCTAAATAAAGTATACAAAAAATATGAATTGTCAATAAAATTTAGTAAGTGGAGGCCAATGTCAACACTGAACAACTCCTGCCCTTGTATGCAGCAGCATAGACATGTACAGATAAGGTTGAAATGATCAGGGAAACAGCTTTTCAAAATGCCAGGTGCAGAATAACATTTAACCCTTATGCAGGAGACCCAAGGACAGTGAGCCCAATTAGCACTGTATAGGCTGAAATTAACACCACCCCAAGTAAGCAAAGATGAAACAGTCACAAGACACCATCCAGAGGTGTCTATTTTATTTAAAATATAAATCAATTGAATTTTAGTGCTTGTGACAGGTACGGAGCTGACAGACCTGGAGACTAAATTCTTGTTTATCCACAGAAATAAATGCAGGTTTCTCTTCATTGTCCCACCAAGGTGTCACAACCCTGACCTTACGAAAAGAGCTTAGTCTCCATGACCCTCTCAATCCTCTGTAAGACTGTCAGCAAGGGTGCCAATTACTGACAACTGTGGTGATGCACAAAGAAGTGGAGTGAGACCAAATAATTTCATGAATACATTTTCTAAAGCCTCCAAATACAGAGGGCTTCAGCAAGGCAGAATCCAGCCACCCAATTAAAAGGTTATCATCTGTAAATTGCTATTTGACTCAAGAGCAATATCCCCAAGTGCATTAAAACTCAAGAGTTAAAAATTGGTCCCCAGTCCTAATACAAATGGAAACATTTTTTAAATTTTTCAGAAAGTCTCCAATTACTGCAGTACAAATCCTGTTGTGCATGTTTTCCTAAGACCTCAAATGAGCCTTGGGAATGCTATGAAACCAAATTACCATCAATCTCCATCATCTGTTTCAGTCTACATTTTGCAGCTCATGATGCGCAGCTTTCCCCCCAGCTTTGACACATGACAAAATAAATAATCTAACCAGGTGATTTCAGAGACACTTGGGTCAATTTCCTCACGTCATGTGTTACCTATAATCCTACATCACTAGTCCTCGTAAATTCATTTATTTTCCCTACAGCATTTTCAGCCTTTATTGAAAGTAACTCAAAACTTGGAGGACAACAGAAGCACATTTCTGTATTCTGCCGTCTACCCCTGCCAATCTATTTACAAATTGTCCTCTCTCTCTCTCTCTGCAAGGGTGGGGGGGGGGGGAGAGAGAGAGAGAGAATTTTGCTTCTGATAGATTTCAGGATTCTATGGAAGAATAGTATCTTCCAAGGCTACTGTTCCAGACATAGCTGCCTGTGAAGGACAGTAGAGATAACAGTACTTTGTGTCCTAATATGTGTTGCTTGTAACTGATTCTACTTCTTTAAGAGGGGTGGTGGGGAAAAAATTCAGTGAAAATAAATAGTTTTTCATTAAATGCTGCTCAGTGTGTGTGCACACTCTCAGACATGTATATAATACTGTGACTGTATTTATGTGCGTGTGTGTGTCTCTCTCTTCACACCGTCACACACAAGCACAAAAACACACTTTCTGCTTTCTCAACTCCTCACTAGGGTTGCTAACTTTCTAATCACACAAAACCGAACACCCTAGCCCCACCCCTGCCCCGAAGCCCCTCCCCTCACTCACTACATTCCCCTTCCCTTGGTGGTTCGCTGTCCACCACCCTCACTCACTTTCACTGGGCTGGGGTAGGGGGCTGGGGTGCAGGAGGGGATGAGGGCTCTAACTGAGGGTGTGGGCTCTGGGGTGGGGCCAGAAATGAGGGGTTCAGGGTGCGGGAGGGGGCTCCTGGCTTGGGCAGGGAGATAAGGTGCAGGAGGGGGTGTGGGCTCTGGGGTGGGACTGGAGATGAGGGTTTTGGGGTGAAGGAGGGGACTCCAGGCTGGGGGGTGGGGTCCCAGGGATTCAGAGTGTGGGAGGGGGCTGCCGGTTGAGGCAGAGGGTTGGGATGCAGGAGGGGGTACAGGCTCTGGGCTGGGGGTGTGGGCTCTAGGGTGGGGTTGGGTTGCAGGGGGTGAGGGCTCTGGCTTAGGGTGCAGGCTCTGGAGTGGGATTAGGGATGAGGGGTTTGGGGTGCAGGAGGAAGCTCAGGGTTTGGGGGACACTCAGGTCTGGGGCAGGGGGTTGGGGCTTGGGGATGGGGGGTGGGCTTACCTCGGGCAGCTCCCAGTCAGCAATGCAGCAGGGCTAAGGCAGGCTCCCTGCCTGTCCTGGCTCTGTGCTGCGCCCCGGAAGTGGCCAGCAGGTCTGCTCCTAGGCAGGGAACGGGGGGTGGGGTGGGGGAGGAGGCTTCACGCACTGCTCTCTCCTACAGGCACTGCCCTCCCTCCCCTCAGTTCCCATTGGCCGCAGTTCCAGGTCAATGGAAGTGCAGAGCCAGTGCTCGGCGCGGGGGCAGCATGCGGAACCCCTTCCATTGGCCTGGAACTGCGGCCAATGGGAACTGGGGGGGGACACACCGTGCCTGTAGGAGAGAGCAGTGCGTGGAGCCTCCTCCCCCACGCCCACGTCCCCCTGCCTACAAGCCAGACCTGCTGGCCGCTTCCATAGCGCAGCACGGTGACAGGACAGGTAGGGACTAGCCTTCCTTAGCCCTGCAGCACCGCTGACCAGACTTTCAATGGCTCGGTCGGCGGTACTGACCGGAACCGTCAGGGTCCGGTGCTGACTGGGCGTTCCGGTTGAAAACTGGATGCCTAGTAACCCTATTCCTCAAAAATGCACACAACTAAAGGTGAGTCCGGAAATGGCAAGTGTTTAACTCATTTTTTCAAGGATCTGTTGGTATACAACTTGTAAATAATGAATGTAGGGCCCACAATGCATGTAGCTAGCCATGCAAATCACATAATTTGTGGTCACAAATATGTGTGGTGCTAAAACTGTGGGTGTTAAATGGGAAGCCAAACTGAGACACTCCTTTCAAAATTATGCCCATAATTAAAAAAAATATATACTGGATGTAGTTTTTTGTTTAAAATCTGTACATATACTGGTCCAAAGCCTGGTCCTTATTAGGAATTAAATATTTTGCATATTTTAAATGTATCCAGTTTGAAGTTATACACATAGGGTAAGAACCTGGCCCCATTAAAGACAATGACAAAATTCCCACTGGTTTCCATGGGGCTACGATTTCACCCCCGGGCCTGACCCAAAGCCCACTGGGTCAATGGAATAACTTCAATAGGCTTTTGATCAAGTCCATAAATCAAGTTACAGCAGTGTCTTTAATACTGCATGGAAAGAATAGTCTTCACCCTTGTATAACTCAAGAACAGTTGAACAGATTAAATTGTAACTGAAAAATATCTTTAGTCTGAGACCAAACCTGGAGAATCTCAATAGCAAAAGAGAGTTTCTTAAAGTTATGAGCAACTGAAAACAGGGAGCCAAATGGAAACATACTCTCTCTCTCCATCTGAGCAAACGGACAAAACAAAAACATTTTTGAAGTTCTGTTTCTGATTAGGGCTATAAAGGCCACACAGATGCTCTCAGCCTGCAACCTGACCTCTGCTCACAGTGCTTTACTTTTATGATGCAGAAGTTCCCTAACAGAAATGAGTGCTTGCATTGTTTGCTATTGGTTGTTATGTGAAAGTTATGGAAGTTATGTGAAAGCAGCCACTTCAGCAGGCATTGTGGGGCCTGAGGAGGTTCCCAAGGAAGTAGCCCAGTTGGAGACAGGTATATGTGACAGCTTTCAATGTTTTTTTTTTTTTTTTTTTTTTTTAAAGGCGCTGCAATGAAGCTAGGATACAAGCTGTTTATTTTAACAGATCAATGGAGATGTAGTAAAGCAAGATATCCAGGGAGGAGGATACAGCCACAAAAGCAGTAAATGGGTTTAAAAGGAAGGTCCCCTAAATTGTTTTTTTTTACCTTCATGGCAAAGGCCCACAACTATTGTTTAGGAGGTTGTAAGAGCAGGTTATATATCACATTACCTGGACAAAGAATAGCAAAGGCCAATGAATAGTGTCCAGTCATGCTGTTTATCTGGTTAGTAAGCTATCATGTCACAATATATTTCCATATACTGCATGCTTGTGAAATGCCATTTCAGACAGAAGGCCCACAAGACCATCCCTTCACCCTGTTCATCATGTGGATTCGACAGAAGCATTGAAATTTGAGACGGAAAAGATCTCTTAGATGAGTTGATCCATTTACTGTTATTTGGTCAAGCCTCAATTTAAAAATGTCCCACATAATGAGGCTTCATCTATTTTCCATTTAACGATAAATCAGAGTAAAAGCAACAGCAACAACAAAAACCCTCCTTTAACATCTGAGGGTTTTGTTGTTTTTTTTTTTTTTTTTTTAAAAGGACCATTTTCACTGAAACATACATCATTCATCCAGTCGGATAAAGGGAAGGCATGTGTTTTCTGGAGCCTTTTAAAGAAACAAAACTTCAGTTTTTGTAAGTGGAGGATCTTTTGTCCTTGGGGACAAAATCATGTCACAGTGTTTACTTGTGCTGTAGTAACATTTGCATTGCTATACTGCTTGGACAGGCCAGTTCAGCGACTGATTCCAAGGTCTAGGCTGGGTTATTTAGGCATTGCTCTAAGTAGGGCAGGAGTCAAACTGCACTGCCTCAGGAAGAGTTTGGAGAGGAAATCTGGGATCGTTGGTGTGCACCACATGAAAAGCCAGCTCATATTAGTGTGTACCCTCCTCCACACCATATTAGTGTGGACTGCCCTATGTGCACCAATGCAGAAGGAAGGATGGAGTCCTGGCCATGCCTCTGCTCCATAACTTGCAACCCCACTCACCCCAGCCACCTTGAGGACATGTGTGCCCCACATGAGTGCTTGGATGTAGCTGTTCCGGTGCTCCTGCAAAAACAGGGACTGCAACTGACTACAGCCCACCTGGGCACTCAACGGTTGAGTGAACATTCCTTGCATCCTCATGTCCCAGCCCTGTGCACCTGCATATGAGCCATGGACAATAAGGCTCTAATATGGGCTATTTTTAAACCATCCTGAACGCTGGTCTTACATAATATGGGACAGATCCATGTAAGATATGATCCCTCCAGCATTGGCAGTACTTTTTTGTGGAAACCGGGAAAGCACAATTTCAAGCTCTTTTCAGTAAACCGATCAAAGTAATAGCGTTAATGTTACAAAGAAAGACCCGGGGTAGATATGTGGTTTGTCAACATGAATAACATGCTACCTGACTAGAAAAAGAGCAACCCATGATGCTACAAAAAAGATGGGCATAGACTTTCAGAGGCTTGCAGTAAAAGGGGTCTGGGAACACTGACTTTTTGTTATATATAATTAGCCATTTAAGTAAACCTTTGTTAAGTATCTAGCTTTATTTGTACACTGGAGGGAAGGGGAGATGTTTCTGGGGTTTTTTACTTAAATTACATACTGTATCTCAGTGTAAGACTTCCAAGGAAAAAAATAAATAAAAGCCCTCACAATATCAAAAAACAAAACAAAACAAAAAACACGCGCAAACCCTAAACCAAAAAATCTGCTACAATTTGTTCTCGAAAGTTTCAGAAAGGAAAAAAGAAGTAGGAAAAAGCCCCCAAAATACATATAATGATCAGAGAATGGGGGATGTTCTTCTTTGAAAAAAGTGGTTGCAAATACAAATCCTACCTAAAAAACAGCATTCATTTACTAGAACTATAGAGACAATAGCATTTTGGCACTGAAAACACAGCCAGAGCAGCACGCCTAACAATTATCTTCGCATGTATTCAAATTCTATAATTTAGAACATCATGGTAACCCCCCCCCCCATACACACAAAACAAAAACAATGCAAAAAAATACCACACCAAAACCAAAAAAACCCTCTAAACATCCTAATATGATTTTTGTGTCTGTATCCAAGGGGTGTGGTTTGGAACACTAGAACTACACACATTGATTCAGACTCCCAGACACACTAGTAAAAACAATGACTTAGCTTTTAAAATCTATTTAGAGGGGAATCATATTGCAGAAGAAACCAGCCCCAAAACCAAATGCACCATGGTGGAGACAAAGAACATGTCTTGGGAAAAACCTTTCCAGCTGCTGCTTAATTTATATTTGTTTTGATGAAAGTAGTTTTTTTCAGACATAGCTAATTTTGTTTCCTTTTGTGGTTTCAAACAAAATCTCTGGAATACAGTTGTGTAGAACCAGAAGGGAGTTAATAGGGTTTATTTTATTTAAAAATATGTCCCTCTCCTAAATGAAGGACTTCCCAAAGCAAGACAGAACAGTTCTTGTAGTAGTGAAGTCAGCCTTACTGATTCACTCCCTCTGCCTCAGTGACTCCCCATTTCTTTTCAAATACCATGCAATAAGATTTTTTCATTTGCTTATACTTCATTTTCTGTAGTGCTGCTATTGCTTAACTCTGTGGACTAAGAGCCCGATCTAAAGTTCACTGAAGTCAGTGGCAGCCTGTCCATTGACTTCAGTGGAAACTGGATCAGGGCTTGAATTCTGCTCTTTTACACTTGGGTAAATTTGGAGTAACTCCATTGAAGTCCATAAAGTTGGAATTTGGCCATGTAAATGTTGTGGGATATCCATTGTATGAACGATGTAAATTAGAGTTGTGCTGTTATTTTTAAATACAAGCAGAATTTCAATAGAATGATAATAATCCACACCCAAGAGTTTTCTACAGTTAACAGATCCCCAAAAGCAATCATAACTGGGAAATCCTGATCCTTTGGGTGCGGTTTCTAGTGGGGTCTCACAGGGATCTGATCTTGACCCAGTGATATTCAATATCTCTATCAGTGATCTGGAAGAAAACAATCGCTGGTAAAATATGAAGATGACACAAAAACTGATTGAGTGGTAAGTAATGATGGGGACGATCATTATACAGACCAATCTGAATCACTTGGTGAGGTGAGTTCATTTGTTTAAAAATAGCCAAATGCAAGATCATACCTCTAGGAACAAGAAATAGAGGTCACACTTACAAGATCCTGGAAAGAGGGGATACTGTAAAGGACTTACAGAGAGATCATAGTAGATAAACAACTATTGTGTATATTGCAGAGATAATTAACTAAATATGAATTCCCAGTGCAATCCTATAGCTAAGAGGATGAATAAGATCCTTGGATGTATAAGCAGAGGACTATCAGGTAGGAGTTAGGGAGGTTGTATTACTTCTGTATACAGCATTAGTGAGACCATATAGAAGTACTGTATCCAGTTCTTGTGTCCACACTTCTAAAAGGATGTTGAACACCTGGAAAGGATTCAGAAAAGTTCTAAAAGAATGATTGAAAGTTTTGAAAATATGCCTGATGGTGAGAAAGTAAAGAAGCACAGTCTATTTCGTTTATCCAAGGGATGCTTAGAATGTAACTTGATCATTGACAAAAATACCTATATGGGGAAGAGATTTCTGATAGTAGACAGCTCTTTAATCTAGTACCAAAAATCATATGAAATCCAGCGGTTGGAAGCTGAAACTAGACCAATACAAACTAGAAATAAGGTGCATATTTTTAACAATTAAGATAGCGAACCATTGGAACAACTTACCTAGGGATGTGGCAGATTCTTAATCAAGACTGCATGTCTTTCTAAAAGATATGTCAGAGTTCAAACAGAAGTTATGGGCTTGATGCAGAAATTACTGGGTGAGTTTATATGGATTATGGTATGCAGGAGCGCAGACCAGATAATTATAATAGTCCCTTTTGGCCCTAAAAACTCATGAATTTTTGCTATTTTGGAAATCTACTGCATTTGAGTTTGTGCTCCTATAACATAAAGGGGAACTTTCATATTTATTAAATTAATTTTGCAGGCAATTTATCTGTAATATTGACTAGAATATTGACCTTCTCTGAGTCATTATAATCAACAGCATGAATTAGGCTCAAGCCCAATGTCAACAATAAAGGAGCAACTTTCAGAACTGCCATATCCCCATGGCTGTGTTTAATCTGTTGCTAAAAGTTTAATGGCAATGCTATTTGAATAATCAAGGTGGCCCAAAATGCAGTCTGAGAGTCAACTGTAACCAACTGAGCTTTACTCTACAGCCCACAATTTCCTTTTCTGTGTAACTATAGGGAGGAGACAACCCTAATCTACTGCAAATTTTGTTGACAGTGAATTCAAACAAGCCACTTCCACTATGGTCTCAGACTTAGAAGGGTCAGCCAGGGGCAGCTCGTCTGACTAGGCAAGTGAGAATTCCCAAAAGCTAGGCAAGAATTCCCAAAAGCTACAAAATACATTATGCAAATTCTTTTTTATTGATACATGCGGGTTTATGGACAAATTGTGATTTTATTTAAAATGTAGGATGGCCACTCAGCATCCCCAGAATACTGGACATTCCAGTACTTACAGAAATGGCGTGGCCCGCCCCCACCTGCATGGCTTTTCCACATCAGTGTTGCATGTAAGTTCAGGCCGGCTGGGGCAGAGTGGTGGCACTCTCTCAAATGGCTTCTTCTGTCCAATACCGGACAAAACAACATTAAGTTTTATCTTCGTACTGGAGAGTGGGGAGCAAAATTTGAAAAGTAGATCCGGCTGGTTTAAAACCAGACGAATGACCTGCCTATTGAAATGTCACAACTCACTCTCCCCAGGAGTGAAACGCAATACCAGGAAGTTCAAAGAACATAGTGCTGCGCGAGGCCCAAATCTTGATATAGCTCATAGAGCCTCAAGAAGCTGCCTTGTGACCTGGCAATTTACCATACCCAGGAGAAGCCATGTTGCTGTGGTAACGACAGCTTGATAAGGGCATGGCAGGATTGTATCAGTTAAGTCTGGACTGCAGGGGGCTTGCAGGGGGCAGAACCTGCACCTCCCCAGCCTTCTCCCCCATGGGGCAGGCTCCATGTGTGTGTGTGCAAGGTGCCACCACTGATCCCCTGGCCCATCTCATGCTCCACCCTCCCTCCCTCACCCGACAATCCCCTGCACCAGCAGCAGTGGTGGCTCCAGTTCCCAGGTCCGCCTGCTGCTGCTTCACTCTAAACAAGGTGAGCTTTTAATAACTATTAAATTATACATTGGGTGGGAGTGGAAATAACTATTTTGTGATTTGTGCCTCACCTGTCAAAAGAGTCACAAGCTACCACTGCACTCAGCACACACTTACTTAAGTCAAAAAACTTCGAGGCAATACTTTATGCACCTATCAGCATGCTGGTCTAATAAATAATAGCATTATAGTGGAAAGGAGACAAAAAACCTGCTGCACAGAAAATCAGCTAAGCATTGTAGTGTCAGGGGTACCCGGTACTAATGCACCTAGAGAGCTCCCTCATCCCTCCCCTCTTATTTAACTGGCACCTCAGAGGAAACTGTACAGTTAGCCTCCGCTCTGATCCTGGTCCAATCTTGTCTGTCTATGTGCCCCACTAATCCTTGCAGCACTGACAGAGATAGAGCTGTTATTGGCAACAAGCATTTTGTGCGCTCCTGCAAGGCCAGTGTTGTGTAAAGTCTCTTTTCTAGTGATTTTCAAGTGATTGGGAGGTCAAGTACAACTGTCATATGTCAACAAGTCTGTATTTAGGGGAGAGGTGTATGATTGGGGTTTGATGTTTTAAGATCAACACCTTGTTATTTTGGGGAAATAACTGGATAGTAACAGATGCAAGCTTATGCCCTGTGAGCTAAGAAAGTTCATCCTTTATATTGTTTGTTCTGGCACCCAGTCAGCATCAGTAAGATATTACAGCTTAATAGAAAGAAACTGAAGACATGTACCTAAGAATATTATTTTCGAGTAACATCAGCTATGGATTGCTTAGGACAGATTCATAATAGTTTAAAATTTGCTAAATGAAATTTTTGAAACATGAGATTGTACCATACATACATTGTAATCTATGGAATTTTATTAATACACTGCAGCTCTATATTTCTGTTTGCTCTTTGCCATGAAGACAGACTGCATGTTTTTCTCTCCTATGCTGATTTCTATTATCCAGCACCTACCACTGAACAAATCTTTTACATCTGTGAAATTAATATCGAAACAGTTTGAGCTATTGTGATCTCACATGCTTTTCTAAAAGTTTCGCAAATCCCTCAAAGTGTAAATTCTACTTAAACACTCACACGCAGACCCAGAAAGGGTGAAAGATACAGTCTGTAATTGATTCTGAGTACCAGTTTATATTAGGACACTCTTACAAATGCAATACTTTCTCCTTTCTAATTAAAAAAAAAAAAATTAGTGATCAAAGCTACCAGACGGCCAACACTGAAGATTGAAATTTGCCATATATATGGAAAACACTGCAACAGTACAAGCTCTGACAGTGTCTTGGAATTAGACAGACCACCTCCATGATTGTTCATCTCCATGCCTAACCTATTGTTCACAAAAGTCAATGTAAATACTCCCACTGATTTTGGTGGGTGTTGGATACAGTCCTTCACCTCTCCGCAGACACTGCCAGCAATGGCAACAATACAATTAGCTCATTTCATGAAGATCACCAAACAGCCATTATATAGTTACTAATGTTATTAATTTAAACAGCATATGGATTCAAACCAGAGATCTGGAGATGAAAGGATCCATTTCACTTTAGAGTCCCCTGGAGCCATATTGTCTCTCAGGAACGGATTAGGACTTTCTGAACTAGTCTGGACTCAAATGAGCCCTGTGGGGGGTGGGGTGGGGAAATGTGTAAACTACACAGTGTTTGTGCTTGACATTATAAAGATCAGGTTAACCCAACAATATTTTTAATAACCAAAGAGAACAAATAAAATCTGTTTCTTTTGAAAGATTTTATCTAGCAAATGCACTTTAATGAGAACAAGTGTTGCCATTAACAGTACACAGTTATTAGGGCTTCCAGCAAAAATCTGAATTTATATTTTGATAGTTGCAGATTTTGAAAAGAGAACAAGTAAATACATGCCTGCATGGGTTTGACATGCTATCAAGAGGTTTTTCAAACCTTTAGTAATGTGCAGCTTTAAAAGAAATAGCTGAAAAGTACAGTAAATGTATATGGAAAGATTCCCACTGACTTCAATGAATATTATATACTTAAATTAACAGTGTGAAATTCAATAAATCAGACAAAATGACCGTTTCACCATGTTTTATTATTTGTTTTTGGTAGGAAAGCTGAAAAGCCACTAGTGGTGGTTTAACAACATCTGGACAGCTTTTGAAAATAAGACACCAATTTATCTCCGAAAATCTGGGGAAAAAATATTAAGTTTGACACATGGTGCTATAAATTATGCATGTTAAAACAAGTCTTCTGCTCTTATCAGTATTCCTGTTCAGCAATATGGAATCTCAGCTATATTTTGCGTCAGATTTCAGCCCCATGGAGAAACTTAAACAAATTTGAACATTTTAAAATTTACTGAAGCTTAACATGGTGAGTTATAAAAAGTTCAAACTTTGGAGAAAATTCTCTTCTCCAGCCCACTATCTCTGATTTACACTATCAAACTCTGTTGTGTATATTCTTCACTTGAATGGTATTTGACTTCAATAGGCTCTCTCAATACTATACAAACCATTTAATTAAAGGTAATGCCTTGTTACTCATCCTAAGGAATACACAGCCTGATATTTGCTCAAATTCACAGAGTTACACTTTCCTAGTGTATATTTATATCGGCAAATGGTATGATGGGTATTAAAAAATATTGTGAATCAGAGGACGGGGCATTGGACTAAGTCTTATCTTAGCTCTCTGTGACCTTGCAGAAGTAATTTCACCCTTCTGTGCTTTACTTTTTCCCATCTCTAAATTGGGGACAATTATTGATCTTTAGAAGACACTTCGAGGTCTATGCATGAAAAGGGCTACATAAAAGTGTGTTAAGTACTATTATTACTGCAGACTCCTTAATGGAATTGTTATTTTGTATATTATCCCTGGGAACACTAAGAAAAGAGAAAGGTTAAAGTATTTATTTTCTTTTATAAGAAGAATAAAAAATACACACATCAAAAGCAGAGAAATTCTGGGTCATGGTTTTTAGACATATATACACAATCAAACTTACTCAAATTTGTGGCTGTTTAGATTTGGTATGATATAGACTCAAGCTGTCAAATTTGGGTTCTGGAACTTGAATCTCCCTATAGTTTGGGGGATTCTACATTTTGGTGTTACAATTTAGACGAATTCTAATCAAAAGAGATAATGGAGGGAAGGACAGAGGGAGCCAAAGAAGGGAAATCTCCACTTCCTTTACTCAGACATAAAATGTGAAATTTCAAAGGTGAAAATTCAAAAGATCAACTGCAAATTAGAAAAATAAAAATAAAATAAATCGCATATTCCTCAAACCCATGTAAATATACCCCATTCCACGGAGAAAAAGTTGCTGGAAATGAACTGTGTCACATCTGTTCAATGCATTTTGTACAAAAAGTTGACAAACTACGCAGAAAATAAGTTACAGTGTTGCATGTAAAACGTTATCTGTAAAAGTCGGTCAGTTGCACTGTGCTTGCCTTTGCCAAAGATGTCTTGGGAAAAAAATGTACTTTTTGCTTGTAACAGCAAAGTTCGTGTAGAGACATGAAAGCTTTATTGTAACACTGATCTAATTCATTTCTGTTCCCATCTGCTATTCTATCCCTCCAACGTTTGTTAAAAAAAATAGACTGTTTTTAAAGTACTTTGACAGCTACAGTTTTGTGAAATCCATTGTTTTTTTTTTCCCCCACTCTCTGGTTGTAATAAATAAGGATATATAAAAATAAATCTTGTACTGGAAGCATAGGGAACTAAAAAAATAATCTTAAATTTATGATTATGTCTACACTACCACAGTAAATCGACCTACACTACGCAACTCCAGCTATCGAAGTACCTTAGGTCGAGTTACCGCAGGGTCTACACCACAAGGGATCAACGGGAGATTTTCTTACCTTACTCTTCTTGTTGGGGGTAGTGTACAGGGGTCAACTGGAGAATGATCTGCAGTCGATTTGGCGGGTCTTTACCTGACCAGCAAAATCGACCGCCGGTGCATCAATCTCAGAGCGTCAATCTGGGCTGTAGTGTAGACCTGTCCAAAATCCGGTGATTCGCCAATGCCTATGTAGTCATTTGCATGAATGAATTTGCAGAATGAGTGTAAAGTGGATGTGAAATGCTACCATTTTGATCAGTCAGGATTTTATTCTCACTCTGCTCAGGTGTTAATGAGTCTACAAGATGTACAGCAGTGGAGAACCAGGCCAATGGGGATGAATGATTTGATGCAAGTTCAAACCCTGATCCGAAATCTACATGACACCAAAACCAGTAGAGTAGTAAGCTGCACGGTGACCTGGATTAGAGTACTTGATCTCCTATTTGAACACTCCCTGCAACTTCGTATGCTGACAAATCCCTAATGGTAAAAGGGCTTAGCGATTCGTGTCTTCCAATGTCTTTTCAGTAACGTCAGAAAAAAAGCATACAATTAAATGTTTACTCACACGAGTAGAGGGTATAATTATGAACTGCAATTTTGAAGTTATATATAACTTTCCCTCATGGTGTAATATTAGTATTTGAAATACTTGGCTTTGTCCACTATATTTTTAGGAAATTTCCAAAATTGCAACACAGTCATTCTTTAATTAGAAGGGTATAATATACTCTTTGATCCCTCCCATTCCACTGCAATCGGTTCAGATCAACAGAGCCATCTTATCTCGCAGAAATGACACCTAGCAAGTTTTTAAAGACACAGGGCCGTTTGGCTGCCATTGATGCCATTTGCCACTCTCCCATCAACATCTCTTCTTGGAAGCACTGTAGCTGCTATTGTAATTGCCAGTAGAGAGTCTTATCACCTAGCTGAAAATAGTGATCTATGCAGCCTTGATGAACAAAACAGTTTGTGTTTAAGAGATGCTAACAGGGCTCCCAGTATATTATGTGAGCTGAACCAAGTGTTCTTTCTTAATCAATTAACTGATTTAAAAGTGATTGAGTAAGAGGGGTAGCATGTTAAGGCCAGTTTCTCCTCCCTGGATCTCTACGGCATGGAGACCATGCTCATTTCATTTGCAGAATTTCTATTGATGGACCAAATGCAATGGGTAACAGAGATCTGCAGTGGGGACTGAATAGGAGAATTTTAACCTCAATCCTCTACTCTGTGTAACTATTGGCTTCAATGGAGTTATTTTTGATCTAAATCACTGTAAGAAAGAAAGAGGAGAATCAGCCCTTTTTAGTTCTATTAGCCAAAAATATTAGCATCCCATGGGATAGCAGCTGAATTACTGCCCTGTAATATTTGGCTCTCGT
This sequence comes from Trachemys scripta elegans, assembly GCF_013100865.1. Taxonomy (NCBI): domain Eukaryota; kingdom Metazoa; phylum Chordata; order Testudines; family Emydidae; genus Trachemys; species Trachemys scripta. The sequence goes on from NC_048299.1 coordinate 93,002,339, forward strand.
TTCTTTCCTCATTGGCTTGTTACAACAGCAAAAGCTAGGGTGAAATCAATGGGAGTTTTGCCACTGACTTAAGTAGGGCCAGGATGTCAACTCTAATCTTTTCAATTTAACTTTCACTCAATAAATTCTTTGTACAGAGAAATAGAGTTTATCTCCCCTTCCTCGCCCTCCCCGCCTCCACACGTGCACATTGAAGCAAATAAAAACCTTGAACTAGTTGAGCCATTTCTTGTATAGGCTGGGAAAGTAGTAAGAGATACAGATTGTTATTCTGGAATGTTAGACCATGATGCTACAAACACTGTTCTGCACAGTACTTCACACACATCCCTGCAAATAACCACTATGTTGCCCAGTAGTAAGGGTTTGTATGATCAAGCATTTAAGGGGAGTTTTTCAAAGGCAAAAATGGGAGTTGTGCACCCCAACTTCCACTGAAAGTCAACAGGAGTTGAATACCTTATTGTCCTCTGTGCCTTCAATAATCTCCCTCTTTTTTTTTTTTTTTTTTTTAAGATCAGACACTACCATTGCTATTCAAGCAGGGGTGAGGAGGATGGCACCACTGACAAATAAGATTTCATATCTGCTGTACCACCTAGAAAGGAACATTGTATATTGAAGTAATAAGAGTGTGAAGTCTGCCTACAGCATGAATGACCTTGGGGCTTTGATTTGATTGCTGCATCTAGGCATTACAAGTTTCTGTATCACATGGGGATTTTGAAATGCTCACAATCCCATTTGCAAGTAAAATGCAATGGAACCTTAACAAAAAGGTAAGAGGACTTGGAGTTAATAGAAAATAATTGCTGGGAGATACATTATGTTTTTATTCAGCTTACAATGACCCAAAAGGTTCCAGTACAAGAGTTAAGAATACCCAGGGGAAAAGGCTAGCTTGTGATCTGAATATTTTATATAGTGATGTGATGTTTCTACTGTCACAAGGGCTTGTTTTTATAAGGCTGCCTCTGATAAAAGGATTTTGTACTCTGGCTCCTAACTATTCCTAAACAGAGTATAGGAAACTTGAGCACTTGAGAGCTTTATCAAATATATTTCTGCAGTAAGTCTTAAAATGGTCTAGAAACAGTTTCTGTATAGTCTACATACCGTACTCCACTGAACTCTTCCAATAAATGGCAATACAGTTTATTCTTGGGTGGTGATGGGGGTTGAGGTAGGGTATCTGGCATTATGAGGATACAGCAGATAATTTGCTACCAATACCACACTGAAAATAAAATGCATCTCCAGTGTGATATATTCAAGTGTGATTTGAGAGGTCTCCTTTCTTCCAAACTTTGTAAGCTGATGATTACATATAATAATGGAGCTTTTCAATCTTATTACACCATTTTACATGATGCAACTTGAGCACCACAATTAGGTGTAATGAGACAGAACAACAGCTTTCTAAAAGCTAAGGTTTGAGAAGCTATGGTTCCATGGGGAAGTGTCTTTAACCAACAAATATAAAATATTCTTTACTCCTAGGGGAATTCTGCGCTACTGTGCACATGCATAATTAATGAGCTGCCCATATTTTTAATTTTTTGCGCAGAAAAAAGCTTCTGACGAAATGTTGCTCCAGTTCCGCCTTTTTCCCACCAGAGTGCACTGTGGTGATAGAACACAGCAGCAGCTCCCAGCCAGCTAGAGAAGAGAAAGAGCCTGCCTTCTTCGCAGCACCTGTCAGGCCACGTCAGAGACAAGGGCTATGGGGAGACGGACAGTGTGGGGTGCTGGGGAGGGGGTCGGACAAGGGCTCATAAGGGCTAGTGGGGAAGGACAGACTGGGGCAGGGGTAGAATGGGAGTGGAGGCACAGAGTCATAGGAGGGAGGGAGGTGCAGGGCCACATAGTGATGGGGTGGGGGTGCAGAGCTACATAGGGACAGAGGATGGCTGAGTGGGGACAAAGAGACACATGGGGACGGGGGGGGGGGATACAGAGACACATGGGGACAGGGCAAATGTGCCTGACTGAATGGGAGAGGCTAGGGGTCAGCCAGGGTCTGCATGAGGGAAGCTCCCTAACAATCCCTTCCCCCCCTCCCCAAAAAAAACTGATCTATACTTTTCCCACCCATACCCAACAACCCTTCAAGTTCACAGCCAGGCTCCTTCCCAGCAATGTATTTTCCTCTCTCTGAGTTCCTCTGTTACCCCTGACTCCCACAAGCCCTTGCACTGCTTCTGAGGGGTTGGGAAATATGGTTCTTTATTGTAGTTTGCAAGAATTATTACTCAAGAGTTCTGTATTAATATGCCTAGTAAAGAATCTGTGTGTCAAAAATGTTTCCTGAATCTTTTCTGTTGTCTGTATCTTTACAGACATATTTGCAGACAGGTATTTTGAAATAAATGACCAAAATAATTGAAACTGGTGTGATTATATTGTGTTATTTTGACAAATAAAATATGAAGAATTTTAAAATATTGGGCGCAGAATTTTTTATTTTTTTGGTGAAGAATTCCCCCAGGAGTAATTCTTGTCCACTATTACTAATATGTATATCCTATTCATACAGAATTGCTTACATCTCATTTTCAATTTATTCATATTTAACTAAGATGTTTTAAATTTCTGGTGGAAATCAAGCATGTTTTATTCTTCAAACTTTTAAGGAGAGATTTAAAACTAACTTTGCTCCCAGTAAAGTCAATGGTAAAGATTTTATTCACTTCAGTGAGAGTAGTTAGTTCAATGCAGAGTGCTTTTGAAAATGCCATCCTTAATATCCCAGATCCTGCTTTTTTATGAGCTCCTTTTCAGAACAAAATTTAGTCCTCGTCTACGCTAGAAAATTAGCAGAAAAATCCACACCCCTGAACAGCATAGTTAAGTTGACCTACGTTCCTGTGTAGACAACGCTAGATCAACAGAAGAATTCTTCTGTAGACCTAACTACTGCCTCCAGGGGAGGTGGATTATCTACGCCAACAGGAGAATCCCTCCCATTGGCATAGGTAGAGTCTACACTAAAGCGCTATAGTAGTGCAGTTGCAACGCACTGTAACGTTTTAAGTGCAGACCAGCCCTAAGACTCAGCTAACACCCCTTCACCACACAGATGGAGGACCAACAGCTTTAGTGATCATAGTATTTAGCCCTATGCTTCCAGAGGAATTCTAAAGGAGTAAGTCAGTTAAACACACATCACAGTCTTGCATCTCCTCATGTCTTTAATGGAGCTTTGGCACTTTAATTGCTTTTTTTTTTCTATTTTGCCTGTACTTTAATCATGGAGTGGTTATAACTCCTGTGGTCAATCAAGGAACATGTATTATCCTGTGCACTTTAAATGCCAGGGGCCATTTAAAGCACTTTTTCACCACTTATTGTACACATAAACACACCCTAAATGCACTGTGAGCTTAATTTAAAAAAAGCATCGTGTTAATTTTCATGGCAACACCTTCTCCCCACTGTACTAAGTACTGCACTGGCAGCTAAACACAGGAGCCTCTGTGAAAACAAGTAGGTTCTCTCATTGGCTGTTCTGCCCTTTTTTTTTTTTTTTTTTAAGAAATTTTGGAGAAAGGTGCCAGACTGACAACCCTGGAGAATGGAATCTATCCAGAAAGCATGTGCTGTGATGGTGCAAGCTCCCTGCCTGTGTAGTTTACTCCTGTCCTAGAGGGACTTCTTTTAGGGAATGAGAGGATAGTTCAGTTCCTACAAACATTTTGTCCCCTTTGCCTGTCTATTGAGACTTGTGCAAGGCTGTCTATGTGCTATACAATGCAAATGGGTGGTGAGCTTGTGCTATGGACACCTGTCTACCAACCCCTGGGCTTACCAATTTCATATCCCAGACATGAAGGAGACCTCTGTATAGCTCGAAAGCTTGTTTTCTTCACCAACAGATATTGGTCCAATAAAAGATATTATCACACCCACCTTGTCTCTCTTTTTTCATACAGGGAACTGAAGCGCTGACATCCAGGTAATTGCTTTCAGTCACTACTGATCTAGGCTAGACTTCAACTGGTGAAATTCAGGTGAAAGGCTCTGCATTCCATTACTAATCCTCTGGGCTATCTAGTCCATTAGCTGTACATATTTTAAAATACATTTTGGTGAATTCTGACTGGTGCATAATTAAATTGAAAATTACACACACATGTGGCATAGATATATGCTTTTCCTGAAACTTGGCAAAAATGTGAATTACACAGGTGCTTAAGGCTAAAGCAAAGATCAGTGCTCAGATATAACATAAGCATATGAACCTATGACTAGAGGTCTATAACAAGAAAAATAATCATCTGTTCACAGCAAAATTCACAGAGGAAGAAATAATTTCTAGATGGAACACTCTTATAGGAATGTCCCAAAGACAGCACTGTCTGACTGCTCTTCTTGCCACCCATGAGTCCTCATATCCTTCAGACTTGGAGCCCAGAACTGCAAGAAACCATCCACACATGGAACTCTCTTTGGAATCAGTGGACGTTTAGTGAATGGAGGGCTTGCAGGGATCGGATCCATAATTTGACAGCCTATCACTTATTTGCCAAACGTGCAATTATTGCACAGAAGTGTTTCGCAAACTTATTTTTTTACATCATAAACAGAATGGTTGCTAAAATCTCTCTGTTCTTGAAACAACTAAACATCAGACAGAAAACTATACATTCTCTTAACATAAAGGCTTGTATTTCAAAAGGAGCCACACACAAACATATCTGAGAGAATGTAGAGGTTGCTCCAGTAATTTTCTTTTGTGGAATAAGCAAATAATTCACCATTTTCAATGGCTTGAACATTGTGATCGGCAGTCACTACTCATTGAGTAATTAAAAAAAAAACACAACAGAAGGGAAATTCAGAGAGCAGCACGCTTCATGAAGAGTAAGTCAGAACAGTGACTAAGTAAGAGTACAGTGCAGAGGTGAAGATCAAGTTAGGAGGAGGGGACAAGAGGAAGAGAGAGAGAGAGAGAAAGACAGATGTCAAACTGAGAGGGGAAGGAAGGTGAGAGGCAAGGAGGTGATAAATGACAACTGTGTGTATTCCCACACTACTTTATGCTTGATGTGAAAGTACTACCTCTAGGAGAGAGAGGGTAATGAAGACCTAGCGTACAATTCAAAGTTTTGCTGGTGTAGCTATACTGATAAAACCCTCCCAGGGTAGGTGCACTTATAGTGGCAAAAAAGTGCTTTTGCTGGTACAGTGTATTCAGCAAGCGAAATGCACTATACCAGCAAAAGCACCTTTATGCTGCTATAACTGCATCTATACTAGGGCTTTTAATGGAAAAGTTGCAGAAAAAAATCACATCCCTAACTGACCTATGCTGGCAAAATTTTCTAGTGTAGACCTACTCTAATTCCCCTGCAGATTCAGCTGCTGACACCTATGCTGGGATTGCCAATAAATATATTATTGAAGGTGTTCTAGTGATGTGGATACTTGTCTAATCAGAACTGAAGTGGACACTACCAGCTTATTTTGCAGAATCTACCAAATAGCCAGCAGAGGTTATTGATACTTAGCTCTTTTTAGGAGCTTACTATTGTAGTCTTGCCATTATATTACACACACACACACACACACACACACGTCTACATTATACACAAAAAGCCAATGTTGAACAAACATTACTAAGATTGCAAAGTCAAGCACTAGAAAATGCCAGAATTAAAGTTATCCATGCAAACTTATGATACTGTATTTAATTCCATACTCTTTTCACGTGTAATTTCCTAGGTTTTTAAAAGAGTAAACAGAAAACACAGAAATTCCATCATATGGCATCAGATAGACACCCACTTGGCTCATCAGCAGTCCTGGAACCTTTAGATTCACTTCACAGATCTCTGTCACTTGAGCTAATGCAGGGGTGGCCAACCTGTGGCTCCGGAGCCACATGCGGCTCTTCAGAAGTTAATATGCAGCGCCTTGTATAGGTACTGACTCTGGGGCTGGAACCAGGGCCGGCTCTGGCTTTTTTGCCGCCCCATGCAAAAAAGCCTCCGGTCGCCCCTCCCTGCGCCCACCCCTGTAGGAGCCCCGGGGGGAGGGCGGTGAGCCCGGGCTGGGGCTCCGCTCTCCCAGGTGGCTGGGGGGAGGGCGGCTGGAGCCCTGGGAGGAGGGCGGAGTGCCCGGCCGGGGCTCCGCTCTCCCCGGCGGCCGGGGGGAGGGCTCCGGGGGGGGGGAGGGCAGCCGGAGCCCTGGGAGGAGGGCAGAGTGCCCGGCCGGGGCTCCGCTCTCCCCGGTGGCCAGAGCGCCGGGGGGGGAGGGCGGCGAGCCCGGCCGTGGCCCCGCTCTGCCCGGAGCTGAAGCGCCGCACCGTGCCGCCTCCCTCCAGGTGCCGCCCCAAGCACAAGCTTGGTGGGCTGGTGCCTGGAGCCGGCCCTGGTTGGAACTACAGGCGCCAACTTTCCAATGTGCCAGGGGGTTCTCACTGCTCAACCTCTGCCCCCGCCACAGACCCTGCCCCCACTCCACACCTTCCTGTGCCCTCCCCTGAACCTGCCGTGCCCTCGGTCCTCCCCCTCCCTCCCAGAACCTCCTGCATGCCACAAAACAGCTGATTGGCAGGTGCAGGAAGAAAGGGGGAGGCACTGATCGGGGCTGCCGTTAGGTGGGAGGCACTGGGAGCGGTGTGTGGGGGAGCTGATAGGGGGGTTGCTGACGTATTACTGTGGCTTTTTGGCAATGTGCATTGGTAAATTCTGGCTCCTTCTCGGGCTCAGGTTGGCCACCCCTGAGCTAATGGAATTCCTGATAGCAGTAGTAGGCTGTCATTCACTGTGTGGACTAGTATTATTGGGGAATGAGACACACATACTTTACCAGTGGGTTTTACAGATATTTGCTCACAGCAGAGGAATGGTGAGATTCATAGATTCTAGGACTGGAAGGGACCTCGAGAGGTCATCGAGTCCAGTACCCTGCTCTCATGGCAGGACCAAATACTGTCTAGACCATCCCTGATAGACATTTATCTAACCTACTCTTAAATATCTCCAGAGATGGAGATTCCACAACCTCCCTAAGCAATTTATTCCAGTGTTTAACCACCCTGACAGTTAGGAACTTTTTCCTAATGTCCAACCTAAACCTCCCTTGCTGCAGTTTAAGCCCATTGCTTTTTGTTCTATCCTTAGAGGCTAAGGTGAACAAGTTTTCTCCCTCCTCCTTATGGCACCCTTTTAGATACCTGAAAACTGCTATCATGTCTCCTCTCAGTCTTCTCTCTTCCAAACTAAACAAACCCAATTCTTTCAGCCTTCCTTCATAGGTCATGTTCTCAAGACCTTTAATCATTCTTGTTGCTCTTCTCTAGACCCTCTCCAGTTTCTCCACATCTTTCTTGAAATGCAGTGCCGAGAACTGGACACAATACTCCAGTTGAGGCCTAACCAGCGCAGAGTAGAGTGGAAGAATGACTTCTCGTGTCTTGCTCACAACACACCTGTTAATGCATCCCAGAATCATGTTTGCTTTTTTTGCAACAGCATCACACTGTTGACTCATATTTAGCTTGTGGTCCACTATAACCCCTAGATCCCTTTCTGCCGTACTCCTTCCTAGACAGTCTCTTCCCATTCTGTATGTGTTAAGATTCAGGAATCTTTGGTTCCATTCAAGGCTCTGAAGGGGAGTGTGCTTTAGCAGGCATAGGCACCTCTACCCATTTCCCCTCATATTTAACCCCTTCTGCCCTCTCCTCTCCAACCTGAGCTAAAATTAACAGGCGAGTCCCTCTCACCCCCAAGATGGACTATGCCCAGGGGAGATGGAATCTGGGAATTTAACTGCTAAAATCTAACAAGTCTACATTGAGCATATGCACACTGATTTTTTAGCAAAAGGCTTATAACTTAGCCAAATTTGAGCAGAGTTCCAGGGATAGTAAAAAAGCATCTCTCTGACACCAAGGCCACCAATCTGCCAAATTTCAAGTCCCTGCTCCAAAAGCATGGGGATGACAGAGCTCTTGAAAAGGTTGTCAGAATATGTGAAAATGGGCAAAACAATATATTTTCCCTCTAGCCTCAGAAATGGTTAAACCATTTTGGCTGAAATTTAAAAAAAAAATTTTTTTGCCTGAAGCAGACACCAAGCACAGAAAATGTCAGCCCAAATGGTTACATTTGACAAAGTTATAAGCAACTGAAAACGGGCTCTTAATATGGGAAAGGTTGAGCAATCTTAATAATAAGCAGCTAACAGCCCTGCATGTAATATATGTACATGTACACACACACACACACACACACACGGGTAAACAGTTTAAATACTTACAGGAGCCCAAACGTGCTTCTTAGACTGAAGAAAATAACTGGAAATCTCATTTTACAGATAAAGAGAATGCTTGTTCCCAATTAAAAACGAAAGTAGAATACTGCATTTGAGATTTTCCTAAGCAGTAAGCCACACAGTTATTAGAAAGTAGATTCTACTCCATTTAACTGTCAAAAACCTCTGGAACCCCTGGTGACTGACCCATTAATACTTCACTGAATATGTGCACGTGGCTACAGTTGTCAAGTGCTGCTGCACTGCGACAGCCCCACTACAACCCTTTGCCCAGAAAATTAATGCTTTATTGTTACCAAGACAGAGTGAGGCACTTTCTCTGTGTCAGACTGCTGTGAATGCTCTTCAGAACATTTTAATACATCACTTAGTCGGGCAATACAGAAGTGCTGCAGAGACAAGATGACTCTACAATTTACTGCAATGAAAATCAGCAATTGGTGAAGAGGCTATTTACACCGTTTTGAGCTAATCTGTCTCAAATACTCTGTGGAAATATGTCTGACAGCTCCTCAGTAATGGAGCTTAATTTGTTTTGCAGTGTGTTGCTGAGAATGTGAGAATGCACCACTTTTTTCCTGGCTTATTGTTACATATTTTATGCAGTAGCATATTCCATAGGAATCAGAGTAGCAGTCGTGTTAGTCTGTATCCGCAAAAAGAAGAACAGGAGTACTTGTGGCACCTTAGAGACTAACAAATTTATTAGAGCATAAGCTTTCGTGGACTACAGCCCACTTCTTCGGATGCATAT